>NC_056731.1:308384539-308627039 GCF_019279795.1 Protopterus annectens
GATCTACCTCAGAAAAAAATACTCCGGAGTCTACTTGGGGTACAAAATATGTATGTAAACATTTCCAGGCAAAAATCCGAAATCTTCTAGATTTTGTTGCATATTTGGGAGACATGCATATATTTCTCTGTGATGTTTCTTTGTGAATTGCTTATCCAATCTCTCTTCCCAATCCTTTCTAACCTCCTCTGATGGATTCTTATAGTTATCATGCAATATTTATATGCTCTACTAATTATTTATTTTTAATGGCAGCTTCTGTTCTAGATATTACTACAAACTCTACTAGTGCTGGCCTTTCATTTAGGGTCCCCCTATATCTTTCTCTTTGCCTGTACTCTGATACCAATCCTTGATAGGGAAGGCAATCTCTATCCCGCAGTCCAAATAAATTAATGACATCTTCCCATTCTATTAACTTTCATTCTTTAGTTATTTGCTCCCAATAACTTGGTTGCTTTGACGGTTTTCTCCAAAAAAATTCCAGCCCAGCCCCCTCTTGCCTATTTTCTGAATCCCTAATTGTAGTCATCCCTTTTGGCAGAATCTCCTTTTTCCATTCCCATGTTGGCTTAGTTCTTAAAATACTATCTGCTACTTTATGAATATACTAATCTATATAATTACTGTTATTCTTCTTAAAGATCTGCATCCAAAATCCTAGTCTCTCCTTTTTTCTTTTGACTTCTTCCCTATTTCATCCTCATCTCCCCTTTCCACTTTGAATTATAGGTTTCTGCTTTTGCTATGTATAGGAGCCTTAACTGTGTAGCTCTGAAATACCCCTTCAAATCAGGTAATTCCAATCTGCTTTATTCTACTGGAAGAATCAGCTTATCCCACTTGACTCTTGCTGTCTTCCCTCCCAGATAAAATCCTTCAGCTCTTTATTAATTGCTATCCACAACTTCTCCTCTGGTTGATAAAAATATGCCTGACCTGTGTAAAAGATTAAAGGGACTCAAAACATTTAACTGCTTGTATCTTGCTATCCATATCCATATAACAGAGCTTCCAATTTCTCAGTTTTTGTATTATCTTTTGTTTAGTATCTTCCCACATATCCTTATCTGCCACACTGGAATCATTTTAATCCATACTCCTAAACACTTCATTTTATCATGTCCCCATGCATATAGGTTCATAGGTGTGTACTAGGCTAATGGTCCTGGAGCCTTTACAAGCCTAGCCCATAGGATATGGATATTGCTGAACCAATTTGCATGTGGGTACATAATATACAACTATTGCCTTTGTTTCAGCTTCATTAATTTTGTATCCCAAAAAGATATGAAACTGTCTCAGAATGTTCCACAACACTGTAATGTCCTTTTCTGGTTTTGTCAGGTATGAAATAATATCATCTCCAAACAGAGCCAGCTTTTCTTGACTACCATACCAATTATATCCTTGAATTTTTGAGTCCCTTATTTTAGCGTTCGGTGCAGTGGTGCAGCAGTTGCATTGTCACCTCACAGCAAAAGGTTCTCCGGTTCGATTCTCAGTTGGGTTGCCTTCTGTGTGGAGTCTGCATGTCCTCCCTGTGTATGTGTAGGTTTCCTCTGGGTGCTCCTGTTTCCTCCCATATTACAAAGACATGCATCTGGAGCATTTCTCCCCAGGCCTCTGCTGAAAATTAGCTTCATTCCAAGTCGGACTTTCCCGGTAAACAAATGTTAAATAAATAAAATAATTTTGCCAACTGTTCTAAATATAATGCAAATAACAAAGGGGAAAGGGGACACCCCTGCCTGGTTCCTCTGCTCAAGCAGAAATTATCAGAGAGGACCCCACCCACTTTAATTTTTGCCTCTAATCCCTCATATATCCTCCTAATAAACCTTATAATTTTATCAGGGAATGCAACTGCTTTATTTGCCCTACTCATACTCTCCCAGCTTACTCTGTCAAATGCTTTCTCTACAACAAGACTCACCAACAACAGCAGTATTTTCTTGCATTCTGCTTCCCTCTGGATCATCAATGTTCTGTTAATGTTGTCAAATGTTTGCATCCCCTCCACAAAACCACATTGATTCGATCCATATTCATCAATTTTGGCATCACTTTTGCCATTCTTTTAGCCATTATAGACATAAAGACTTTATAATCATGGTTTAGTATTGAAATGGATCTGTATAAAGTTGGATCTGATGGAGCTGTACCCTCTCTGGGTATTACAGCTACCACCACTTTCTTCCAGGATGTTGGAACTTCTCCTCTTAAAATACAGTTAAACAAAACCTTCTACACCAGCAGTTGTTTTCCTTCTAGCTTCCAAATTTCCACAGGAATACCATTTATTCCTGGGGACTTTCCTGTAGATTGGTTATACATCACCATTTTTATCTCATCTCCTCCTATCCTAACTGGTAGTAATTGAGCCTCATCTACCTCTAACCTTGGCATATTTTATTCATCCATATACATTTCCATTTGTACCTTTTCTCAATTTCCATATTTCTCTGCTTTATACAGACTTTCATGGAATTTCTAAACTATTTCTAACTCCTCTACAGATCTCTTGTTACCTTCCTTGTTATAGGTTCCCTAAGCTTGCTTGACAGCCCCTTTCTGCTTTCTATTGCCTGAGCTGTTGTACTAAAAGTTTGTTGTGCTCTAGAGTTATCATCAAAAAACAGTTTCTTAACAGCAATCTTTTTAAACTCATGCATATTATCTAGGTAATGCCTTATTTTCTGTTTAACATCCTGCAGTTGATCTTCTTCTTGTTCTGTGAGATTCTCCCTATTCTGAATGCTTTAACATTTGTCAATTCCTCTAAATAATTCTTATTACTTCATAATCATAACTCCCTTTCTTTTATTTCCACTCTATTTTTAAACTCCACTTTAATTTTACCCTACTCCCTAGATATATTTTCAGAAGAAATTTCTATCTTCTGTAATAGCTCCTGAATAATTTCCACTACCCATTCCTTAAATGCCTCTCTTTTCAACAGATAGCTGGTGTAGATCAATATGTGTATATATACCTTTAAGAAGCTATCCAAAGGCTTGCAGAAGTGTATAAATACTGAGCACATGCAAGTCTGACTGCATTTTGTAGTTAGCTATTAAGATGTAAGCATGTAAGTATGCAAGGTCTGTCTGTTAACTAGTTTGTTCGTATTTAAAGATGCTGCTATCCATCCTGATGTGTTTCTATGTATTAAAGCATGTAAAGGGAAGCCCAAGCCTTCTTGTCATATGTGTTAGAGACGAACGAGCAACATGGTGCCAGAAGTGGCATGTCTAAAAGGACATGGTGTCAGAAGAGGCATATCTAAAGGGCATGGAGTCAGAATTGGCATATCCAAAGGACATGAAGCTATAACCAGCTTGGGTAAAATGATTAGAGGTACTTGCTTAGAATTGGTGGAAAATAGATGAGTGGATCATCCCAAAATGTGCATACTTCGCAAAACAGGTCAGAAGCGAATTTCAGATATTAAAAGTTGCTCAGTACTATTTATTTTCGTATAATATGAAACGGGGAGTGCAGAATGTTCTAAATAACATTTGCATAAACAGACATGCATGATATTGATAAAATATTCAAATTAATACGGAAAATGTTTGAAATAAAGTCTGTATTGCATAAAAACAAAATAAAAGGGGGAAATGACCACATTTTTGCAAAGTATGGATTTTTTGTATTAAGCAAAGATATCTGAGTTACCAGAAGTATATAAAGTGTTCCCATGTCTGTGCAGTGTTACAGTAAAGTTATTTCACAAAAGTACAGCCATTACAAGGCATATTTCACAAAGTACAGTCATTACAAGGCATATTTTGCAGAGTACAGCCATTGCAGAGTACAATATTTCAAAGAGTTTATTGTGCATTTGAATGTTGTTACAAGGTCACAGAACAGTTTGTTCATACATAATTACAAGGGCCATATTTCTAGTGTGTTTGTGCATACTTTGTGGGCATGGCAGATGGATTTCAAAAATCCAGTGCACTTGTGTTTGACAATAATATTGCTGAGAATTGGAGAGTGTTTGAGCAAGAGTACATTTTCATGCAGGCTGCATTTTCTGATAAAGATGACCATGCAAAGTCATTTATTCTACTTAATTTAGCTTGGTCAGAAGCTATAGAAAGGGAGTGCTCATTTGTGTATGCACCTGCTGTCTATGCAGGAGTGGGGAAAATGTCCTATTCTTGTACTGGCTGAGGTAAGGGAGGATCCTGAGTGCTTAAAATGTAAATTTAGAGAAATGTGTAACCCCAGACAAATGTTACAATGGAAAGGCACTTATTTTACACAAGGAATCAAAAGCCTGGTGAAACTTTTGCAGCATATATAACTGACCTGAGAAATAAAGCTAAAACATGCAGATTTGGTGACTTAAGGGATGAGTTGATAAAGAGCAGACTTGCATGTGGCATAAAGGATGATGCTGTGAGAAAGGTTTTGTTTTATGACACAGTGATTTAACTTTGAATAAGGCCATTGAGATTTGTCAGATATACGAGCTCACAGAAAAGCACACAGATATGCTTACAAATGAGAATAGCTCCAGAAGGCACGGTGATAAAGCTCATCGTGATAGCGTACAGCACATGGTTAAAAGAAACAGGCCCAAGTACATGGCAGCAACTGTAACCCCTGCAGCACTCCCTGGTAAACCCCAGAACTTTCTAGCACATTCCAGAGTTTGCACAGTCTCAGTGAAGCATAAGAGTGAGTCAGCAATCTCAAAGCATAGGCCCCAACCCAGTTTCATTGCCAACTGTCATAATTGTGGTGTAAGTCATGAATCTAAAAGAGAAAAATGTTTAGCTTTTAGTCAACAATGCCACAAATGCAGTATATGGAATAATTTCAAACTATTTTGTAAATCAAAAGGCCCACATTCTTTTATCAAAAAGGAACATTTTAAGAAATGAGTTGATCATTTAGACAGTGGCAGTTCTACTTTTTATGTTGATGGTGTGTCAGTGCTTCTTGAAACAGTCAATGCAGTAGATTTAAGGGCAAAGAATGAAGTATTTTGCACTGTTCGGATAAATGGCAAGCCCATAGAGCTCAAAGCTGACACAGGTTCTAAGTGCAATGTTATGTCTGCAGAAACATTTGCTAGAGGGTGTAAAGGTGAAAGGCTTGATTTGGCAAGGTGTGCAAAGCTTGTTGCTTATGGAGGTGAAGAAATTCAAACTGAAGGCTCAGTAGTGCTTTCATGTTTCTCTGCTGGAAGAAGCTACGACTTATTATTTTATGTGGTCAAGAGGCATGTCCATTCATTATTAGGGCTCAGAAACAGTTTGAAAATGAGACTGCTTTCATTTAATAAGGAAGTCTACCATGTTAGCTTAAAACACCACTACTCCAATTTTGCCCAACACATTTTTTCCACCTATACTGATCTGTTCCAAGACAAACTAGGTAAACTTCCAGTTGTGCACTCCATGAAGTTAGACCCAAAGGTCAGTCCAGTTATCAGACCAGCACGTAAAGTTCCAATAGCCATGCAGGATGGAGTCCAAGCTGAAATAGATAAAATGGTGCGACAAGGTGCAATTTGTCCAGAAGAAACTCCAACTGAATGAGTATCTTTCATGGTTGTAGCTCATAAGAAAAGTTCAGATGATATCAGAATATGTATTGACCCATGAGATTTGAACAAAGCCCTAAAAAGACCTCATCATCCAATGCACACAAAGAAGTCATAGCACTGATGCCAAATGCCATTGCTTTTTCTGTCGTAGATGCAAAGAGTTCATTTTGCCAAATTCAGCTTGACAAAAAAATCCTCATTGCTCACTACTTTCAGTACTCCATTTGGCAGGTACAGATTTTTGAAAATGCCATTTGGGATAAATTCTGCAAGTGAAATCTTTCAGCGTGCAATGGAGCAAATTTTTTTCTGGGTATACTTGTGCTATTATAGTAGATGGCATAGTAGGAGGTCATGATGGAGCTGAACATGACAGAAACCTCAGAAAAGTTCTAGACAGAACACATCAATTGAATCTTCAGCTCAATCCACACAAATGCAAATTCAGGCTACAAGAAGTCACTTATGTTGATCATTTATTGATGAGGAAGTTACTTATATTGATCCTTTATTGACATGTACAGTGTTACCAGCAGAGCCCTTGAAACAAACAAGCATTCTTGAGATGCCAGCTCCAGACAATATTCAAGCCCTGCAACATTTTCTTTGCATGGTCAACTACCTAGGCAAGTTCATTCCAGACTTGAGCCAACTTTTAGTGCCACTCAGAGAGCTGACACATAAAGATGCATCCTGGTCTTGGTTAGAGAAACACCAAAGAACACTTGATGCCCTGAAACAGAATTGTTAGTCCACCTACACTCAGATACTATGATGTTCACAAACTAGTTACACTTTCCTGTGATGCTTCAAAATTTGGCCTTGGTGCAGTCATTCTACAAGAGGATCAACCTGCTGCCTATGCATCCAGAACTCTTACCCAAACTGAGATGCAATATGCCCAGACTGAGAAAGAGCTTCTGGCAATTGTGTTTCCATGTTCAAAGTTCCATGATTATGTTTATGGTAGACCTATCCAGATTGAAAGAGACCACCAGCCTTTAGTCACTGTTGTGAGAAAGCCAATGCATTCAGCTCCAGCCAGACTGCAATGTATGATGCTGAGATTGCAAAAGTACAATTTCAGTCTTGTCAGCAAAAAGGCAAACTTCTTTATCTTTCTGATACATTATCAGCTTGCCCAGAAATACAACAGAACAGCACGAGAATGAGAACCTTGATTTTGAAGTCATGGAAGTGAGAAATTCTTCTTCCACATGTCTTGATGAGCTGAGAGATTACACAGCCACAGATACAGTTTTACAAAGGCTCAACCACTTTATCAGTCATGGATGGCTGTCAAAGTAATCTCATTTACCTCAAGAAGTGCAACCTTATTTTCCATACAGAGATGAGATTTTTGTCTGACAAAGGTATTATTATGAAAGGTCAGACAGTAATTGTTCCAAAGTCCTTGCAACCAGAGTACATTACTATCTTGCACTGTGGTCACCCAGGAACTGAATCTACCAAAAGAAGGGCGAGAGGACTAGTATTTTGGCCTTCTATGTCACAAGACATTGAGAGAGCACTTTCATCTTGTTCAGTGTGCAATAGTAAAGCAACCATTTCAACTTAACCAGATACTGGAACTACCTTGGTCGACAGTAGTCACGGACATCTTCTAGTGGAATAATCAACATTATTTGGTGTTAGTAGATCTTATTTCAATTGGTTTAAAATTGACCTGCTTCCTAAGATGAAGCGTCATTTTGCTGTTCATGGTAGTCCACACAAAGTTATTTCTGACAATGGCACACAGTTTACAAGCCAATAGTTCAAAAGATTTGCTGAAGAATGGGACTTTACTCATGTCACAAGTAGCTGAGTACCCGCAGTCAAATGGTTTGGCAGAATGTGCAGTTCAAAGAGCAAAGCAGTTAGTAGAGAAGTTACAATGAGATAATAGTGATGTTTTCCTGAATCTCTTGAATCTCAGAAATACTCCTCATGATAAACATCTTAGTTCACCTTGGCCAATTTCTCTGTTTTTTCTAGCCAATTTCTCTTTAATAGCTTGTAGCCAATTTCTCTTTATCAGATTGTCTCCATGGAGACATAAGGACCAGATACAGAACTGCTACTAAGCATACATTTATTAGCTAGAAAAAAGCTTTATAATATTCAGTATTCTTTTTCATTTACTTGCTTTCTCTTAAAACTTGTTAGTAGATCAGGCTAAGAACCTTAATCCAGCCAT
Organism: Protopterus annectens; assembly: GCF_019279795.1. Taxonomy (NCBI): domain Eukaryota; kingdom Metazoa; phylum Chordata; order Ceratodontiformes; family Protopteridae; genus Protopterus; species Protopterus annectens. The sequence goes on from NC_056731.1 coordinate 308,392,306, forward strand.
TCCCCCGTGGAAGAATGAGAAAAAGCACATTCATTTTTCTTTTGTTGTGCTCTTTTAACCAGACTTTTTTTTATATTGCATTGCCTACATTTCTTAAAACTGAACAAGGAGAAAGAAGGAAGAAAGAAAAAAGAAAAAAAAAAAAAAAAAACAGGAGCAGCTGATTATGATAGCATCCCCATTATACTTAAAACAACTGAAAAAACTTTGTAGCATGCAGAGAAAAATCATACACTATAAAATAATACTATTAAGAAAAAAATTGTTTTGGTACACTTAACTTTCTTCTTCCTCTTTCCCTCCCCTATGTATTTTTTCCAAATATTAATGACATTAAGTAGAGCATATACTTTAGAGTCCCCCACTAGTCCAACAAAGTCCAACAAGTCAAATATTTCCAGATTTTCTTGTTCTAGCATAATTCACAAATATAATTATTGCTTTGTAATCCCACATTTGTCAGTTTCCAAGTTACTGGTTTTTATTCCTGTTCATCTCCATCTCTCATATCTTGTCTCTGCTTAATTTACAATGCACAATAAATTCTTCTAGTCTGCTCTTGTACTCCCTTCCTTTTCTCCTGCATTTTCCATTGATACATTGGAAAAGGTTTCACTGGCACAGTCTCTCTGTGTTCTCTATTACTAGAAGAAGAACAAGCAGCAGAATCTTCTTCTGTTTCACAACTCCCTTTTTAATGGACATGCTTTTGTATTTCCTTCTTAGCATATACTTCATCAAAAAATTATTTTCTCTGTCCAGGGAAGAATATTTTGAAGATAGCTGGATAGAGCAGTTTGAATCTGACTCTCACACCTGCTTCTCAACATTCCCTGAAAAGTGGAATACATTTACTCCTCTTCTGCCTGGTGTACAATGAATAATCATTCTGCACAAATACTGTACTATCTCCCACTTTTCTTATTTTGTCCTTCTGACACAGTTTTGTCAGAATCAACTATTTCTGCTAGTAGGATTGCATTTTTAGTATTAAAGGTTTAGGCTGCTTTCTCACAGCCAGGTTTGGAGCATACACATAATGTGCCCTTTCAGTTAACAACTTCTGCTGTGGAATATCAGTCCAGTTGCTTATTTGTGCTTCTCTGGTACAGCTGGAAATCTCAGGTTTTCCCTGCATGCACTGTCCTCTAATTCTATTATTTTTAAACATATCTTTTTGAGTAGTCTCATATTCAGCCAGCCTTTTCTTCATTTTGACCTTTGCTTTTTGCATTGTTATCACCTCATCTGAATATCTGTTTAAAGCTTCTTCCATTTTTTCTAGGCTTTTGTTGTTTGATTTGATATACTCCATCAGTGTTTCATTTATTTTAACCAGGTCTGTGTGCAGTTGTTCTTATGCTTTCCTCTATTTTACTGAAAGCCATGTCTGGAGCTTGCACTGCTTTTTGCTGAACAGCTACAGTGCTTTTCCCAGTCAGTGTTTTCCTCACCTTTTGTAGCTGATTTTCCTTCAGGTCCTCTGTATTTCTTTTTTTCTTCCTAACATCCAGGGCATGCACTTACTAGCCAGTTACTGAAGTCCACCCAGAAACATAAATGTCTACTGGCCTTCTCTGCTGAGTTTCAGTTTTCACACTAGGAGAACTAGAATTAATGTCAATGTGCAGCCATCTTGAAAGCCCCCTACTTTCACATAATCTTAGTAAAACATCTAAGGGGGTAGTCAGTCAGAAAGCAGGTGTCTGAGGAAGAGATGCAGTGTGTGTGTGTGTGTGTGTGTGTGTGTGTGTGTGTGTGTGTGTGTGTGTGTGTGTGTGTGTGTTTCTGTATTTCTGTAAGAGAGAGAGCAAAACAGGAGCAAGCAGAAATATATTAGTGTCATCAGAATGTTTTTCAATTGACACAAACATCAGCAAAGTACCCAGTTAGAAGGGCATTCTGTGTGTGAATGCAATGGATCACTGAGCTGACTTGTCAGAAACAGTGTATATGTATGAATAAAGTAGAAATGTACTACTGTTATAGGAATTCGCCTGATAATCATCAAATGCACACCCAGTCAGAAAGTGAATATTTTGTGGGAGTAGGGAAGCAGTCTGCATGTAAATAACTGCTGATCTGGTTTATCAGAAGCAATGTGTGTGAAACAATATGAAAAATATTACGGTGGACAGACTATATCCCATTTAATTACAGTCAAGCAAGAGTTGTACCCAATCAAAATGTTGTTATTTTGCGATGAGTTTAAATAGTCTGCTTGAAAGCAGCGGCATGTTGATTTGATTTGCCAGGAGTAGGTGAATATGTATGTAGGGGGGAGATTCAATTTTTTCATCATTTTAAATGTGATAGCAAATGCACACAGATTTTACACATAAAGAAAGGCGCACTATTAAGATGGTGTTTGTCGCCCTTCTTATGTGATTAAAAAGGTGTTTAGGTTTGGGTGTTTGTTTTAGTAGTTTATTGTATACAAATACATCAGGATAGATGGCAGGAACATTAAATTTAAATGAACTATCTAACTTGCTGACTACATACTTGCATGCTCACACTGGCTGCTCACTCAAAATGGCACTCTTGTACTTACATGCACATGCTAGCTCCATACCTCTCAACCTGGAAACATCAAAAATCTGGACAAGGCCCGTGAAAAATAGGTACAAATCTGTACACTGATTAACATCTAATTTGCATATATAATTATGTAACTCCACCCACTCCAATGGAATTGTGGGATACCAACTTTCAAGTGCAAACTGCAGAACAGACAACCAAAATATGGCACCAGAGTCCCCCTGCAGCCATTCCAAGTCCCATTACCTGGCTATTTCACCCCATTTACCATAAACACTAATGTATGCATACTACTTTACTTCTACAATGATTATTTGGATTTTATTTTTACATTTTACAGCACAACAATGCAGAAACACTAATAGACATCATCTGGTAAACAAAGCAATACTGTCTCACAATGAAAATAGGCTTGACATTAAAACTTCTCTGCCCTTGAAACTCACATTCATTGAAACAGCATTGAAACCCACACCACATCCGAAGAAAATGCATCTCACCAGTGGTGGATAAAGATTACCTTTGGGCTGTTTTCAAATCATTGGCCCCTTGCACACAAAACAAGAAACATACATGTGTTCTTTTCTTTATACACCTTCCTGACTTTATTAAATTATATTCCTTGTATAATACAACACACTTGTTAGAGCGCATTTTAAATTTATTGTTTGAACATTTTACTAGTAGGCTGTACTGTAGGCAATGAAACAAAACACATGAACCAATAATGACAAAACTGCCAATTCAGAACATTTCCATCATAAAAGTCTACTTCCACACCCACACTATAAATAGAATGACAGTAGTGTAAGCCGTAGGCATCTTGCACAGCGTCTCGCACATATTTCCAATTTCATTTTTTGGGGGGAAGGGGGACAAAAGTTTAAAACAAAATCTGGACAAAGCTCAGAACATAACTCTCAACTCTTAGCAGAAAAAAAACGTTCTCATTTCTCATCATAGCTCTCAACTCTTTGTCATCATAGCTCTCAACTCTTAGCACAAAATAAATATGGACAAAGCTCAGAATGTGATACAGAGTGTGATATATGTTATTTATCTCTACACATAATAATAATAAATAATTATTGTTATTCATGCTGCCATCTACAGGCCAGACTACAAAACTAATGCTAGAGATGCATGCTTTTTTCATTCAAATCACTTGATAGATCCTAAGAGGTACCGTATCTCAGAACAAGTCTATGTCATGGTTTGCAGGGCCCAGATTACCCTCAGCATCAAAGATGTAGTTATAAATAAAGCCTTGACCAGCACTGTAGTTTGCCTAGAAAAAAACGCAATAACGATTTTGCAGCAGTAAAAAGCTCTACTAGAAGTGTGCAACAAACAACGAACAGATTACTTTTGAAAGTATAAATACGACCAAAGGAATGGGAAGCCCATACCTACACTCACATTTTTAAACATTAGCAAACAGTTCTCAAAGCCACATTTAGTAGCAAACATAAAATATTATCAAAATCAGGACTTTAAATATTTGTAGTTTGTTTCATGACTTATAGTGAAAGCATGTACATATTTTAAATTTAGATCATGACTGCTTTGAGCTGTATTTGGTTAAAAACTTAAAACATGTATATCAAATAAATGCACTAGTCAGTGTACAGGCATTAGCCAATATTCACAGACATCAGAAATAGCATGGCAGATCATAATTCTGTATGAGAAAACTATAGCCTGCGGTGTAAAATGTAAATATATTATGTTGCAAAATGTATCTGTGTAATGGCACAGTGTAACAGGCAGCAGGTGGTGAGAGGCACAGAACAAAACTAAGAAATGCAGTAAAATAGGGCTTAGCAATTATACATGAAATACATGAAAAGAAGTAAATATGGTAGCGTGACAGCATAACCTGCAATGTGTATAACACAGTCAGCTTAGAAATGGTGATAGCTAGAGGGACGTTGGGCTATTTTTACCCTGTACTTTCCACACGCACACACATACACACACACACACACACACACACACACACACACACACACACACACACACACACACACATACACACAGTTCAAGCTTATCCTGAAAACGAGTAGTTCCTCTGCCATTATCCATGCTTGCAAACAAGTTCCTCTGCCATTCCAGATTTGCAATTCTGCCTGCTTACAAGTTCCTCTGCTGTTCCAGCTTTCTGCCATTATCCCTGCTCACAAAACAAGTTCCTCTGCTATTCCCCATTCCTGCCCGCTTGCAATTCAATTTCGGCCAGCCGGAAATGATGATGTGAGCTCCTTGAGCTCAATTCCAACTGGCTGGTAGCCTGACGGATCTGACGTCATCTCGCACGCAATGACGTCAGCTCCAACAGCATGAAAATTAAAAAAACAAAGCAAAAATTGCAAGGAATTGAAGGGGTGCCACTCAGGAATTGTGGCACCCCTTCATTTGGACCCCAAATCTCGGTAAAAACGGAGTAATTCAGAACGGTTGGGAGGTTTGGCTAGATTACTAGAAAGCTTCTTAAAGGTATATCACACACTCTGATCTACATCATCCATCTTTACTGAGCTATCTCATATAAATAATGATATTTTAGTAGGCAAGCAATTATACAGACACTAATAAAGAGAAACAATAGTCATGTCCACGTTGCTGTGTATCTGGAACTAGGTTTCGAGATATGACCTGATCTTGTGACATAATAGTTAGGATCACTGGGGAATGATCTGCTTGAGAAGTCTCAGGGATTTTCTCAGGAATGGGGATTGCTGACAGAATGTCCTCTGGAAAAGGAACATTGGACAAGTCACTCTGAGAACTAGAGTCTTTGTCACAGGCAAGATGCATTAACACTGGTTCACACACTGGTAACAGATGCTTCCAATTTCATCTGAATTCCATTCCTTGTGATTCCACAATGGATGTTCTTGGCTCTTGCCCCAAACTTTTCACAAATCCGATGTGATCAAACCCTTTTGACATCTGCATCCTCACTATCTCCCCTTTTTTCACTGAACTGAGTGGTTTGCTGGTTTTATCATAGTAAGACTTCTGGGGCAAACGCTTCTTCAACAGTTGGGCTTTCACGGCTTGGTTGTTCTTAGCACATGGAACCAACAAATTACTGCTCATTGGTAGTGTGGTTCTAGTTTGTCTCAACATAAGTCTGTGCAGGTGAACCAAGATGTTTACCATGAGGAATGTTTCTGATCTTTAACAAGTTGAGAAAAACATCAGTATTATAATGTCTGGATATCTCTAACAGTTGTTTTGCACTTTGCATGTTCAGCCAAGCCATTTGACTGAGGGTATTCGGGACTATTCGTAATATGAACATAGTCCCACTTTTCTGCAAATCTCTTGAACTGCTAACTTGTAAACTGTGCACTATTGTCAGAAATAACTCTGTGTGGACTACCATGGACAGAAACATGTTGCTTCAACTTAGTAATGACAGTACTGGAAGTTAGGTTGGGAAGTAGGGTCAATCTCAAACCAATTTAAATAAGAGTCTACTAACACCGGTAATGTTGACCATTCTACTCAAAGATATCTGTGGCTACTGTCAACCATTGTAGTTCAGGAATCTGGATTAACTGAAGTGGCTCTTTTTATTGATGCAACTTTGTACTATTACATACTGAACAAGATGAAAGTACTTTCTCAATATATTTTGACACAGAAGGAGAAAATACTAGATCTCTCACCCTTCTTTTGGTAGAATCAGTTCCTGGGTGGCCACAATGCAAGATCTTGATGTACTCTTGTTGCAAGGACTTTGGAACAATCACTTTAGGACCTTTCATGATCATACCATTTTCTGACAAACTCTCATCTCTGTATGGAAAATAAGGTCACACTTCTACTGGTAAACAAAATTGCTTTGAAGGCCATTCTTGACTGATTAAGAGGTTTAGCTTCTGGAGAACTGGATCTGAATCTGTGTGAGTTCTGAGCTCATCAAGATGTGTGGAAGAAAATGTTCTCACTTCCATGACCTCAAAATCAAGTTGTCATTGTTCTGTGTTTTTTTCTGGGTGATCTGGATAAAGTATCTGCAAAATAAAGAAGTTTGCCATTTGTATAGACAAGATTGAAATTGTACTTCTGTAATTTGAGCATTATATGTTGCAGTCTAGCTGGAGCTGTATGCATAGCCATTCTAAAAACAGTAATAAGAGGTTGGTGGTCAGTTTCAATCTGGATAGATCAACCATAAATATAATCATGGAAGTTTGAACATGCAAACACAATTGTCAAAAGCTCTTTGTCAATCTGGGAATATTGCATCTCAGTCTGGGTAAGAGTTCTCAATGCACAAGCTACTGGTCTACCCTCTTGAAGAATGACTGCACCTAGACCAAACTTAGAAGCATTACAGGAAAGAGTAACTGGTTTGTGAACATCAAAGAAGGTGAGAGTTGGTGAGTTGGCAATTTTCTGTTTCAGGACATCAAATACTATTTGGTGCTTTTCTGACCATGACCAAATTACATCTTTGCTTGTCAGCTCTCTGAGTGGTGCTGAAAGTTGGCTTAAATATGGAATGAACTTGCCTAGATAGTTGACCATGCCAAGAAAACATTGTAGGGCTTGGACATTGTCTGGAGCTGGCATGTCGAGAATTGCTGTTTGCTTGGAAGGATTTGGTTGTATGCCTAAACTGGTAAACAAGTAACTTCTCGTAGGCTGAATTTGCACTTCTGAGGATTCAGCTTAAGATTCACTTCATGTGCTCTTTCCAGAACTTTCCTGAGGTTTCTATCATGTTCGGCTTCACCATTGCCTCCTAGTAGAATATCATCTACTATAATAGCACAGGAATAGCCCAAAACATGTGCTCCATTGCACTCTGAAAGACTTTATTGGCAGAATTTATTCCAAATGGTATTCCTAGAAATCTGTATCTTCCAAATGGTGTACTGAATATGGTTAACAATGAAGATTTTTGGTCAAGCAAAATTTGCCAAAAGAAACTCTTTGTATCTTTGACAGAAAAGACTGTGGTGTTTGGCATGAGGGCAGTAACCTCTTCAACTGTGCGCATTGGATGATGAGGCCTTTTTAATGCTTTGTTCAGATTTCTTTGATCAATACATATTCTGATACCATCTGAGCTTTTCTTATGAGCTACCACCATGGAGGATACCCATTCAGTAGGTTCTTCTACTGGACAAATTACTCCTAGCTGCACCATTTTGTCTATCTCAGCTTTGACTCTGCTCTGCATAGCTGCTGGTCTGATAACTGGGCTGACCTCTGGGTCTAACTTCTTGGAGTAGACAAGTCGTAGTTTGCCTAGTTTTTCTGCAAAAATATCAGTATACTCAGAAAAAATAGTTTGGGCAAAATTTGAGCTGTTGTCATGCAGGCTTACATGGTGAACTTCTTTATTAAATGAAAACAGACCCATTTTTAAACTGCCTCTGAGGCCTAATAATGACTGCATGTATCTCTTGACTGTGTAAAACTGCAAGTCATAGCTGTTCCCAGCAGAGTATCATGAAAGCACTACTGAGCCTTCAGTTTGAATCTCCTCACCACCATAAGCAACAAGCTTTGCACACTTTGTCAAATCAAGGTGTTCTGCAGCTTTTACTCTAGCAAATGTTTCTGCTGACATAACACTGCACTTTGAGTCAGTACCTACTTTGAGCTCTATGGGACTACCATTAATCCAAACAGTACAAAAGATTTCATTCTTTGCCCAGAAATGCACTGCATTGACTGTTTCACTAAGCACAGACATACCATTGACATAAAAAGTAGGGTCACGGCTTTCTAATTTATCAACTTGCCTCTTGGAATGCCCTCGTTTAAAAAAATAATGTGTCTTAATTTGATTTACAAAACCTTTTGAAATTATTCCACTTATTAGAGGATGACACTGCTGACCAAAAGCTAAGCACTTGTCTCTTTTGGGTTTGTGATTACCACCACAGTTACGACAGTTGACTATAAAGCTGGGTGGGAGCACATGTTTTGACTTTGCTGACTCACCATTATGCTTCACTGAGCATGCTCTGGAATCTGCTGGAAAGACTCTGGGTTTTTCAGGGACTGTTACAGGACCTGCAGTAGCTGCCATGTGCTTGGGCCTGTTTCTTTTAAGCACATGCTGCATACTATCAATATGAGCTTTGTCACTGTGCCTTCCAGAGCTATTCTCATTTCTACGCATACTTGCATGCTTTTCTGTAAGCTAGTATATCTGACAAATCTCAATGGCCTTATTTAAAGTCAAATCACTGTCTTGAAGCAAAATCTTTATCACTGTGTCATTATTAATACCAAACACAAGCCTTTTATCAACTCATCTCTCAAATCACCAAATCTGTACATTTTAGCCTTATTTCTCAAGTCAGTTATATATGCTGCAAAAGTTTCAAAAGGCTTTTGATCCCTTGTGTAAAATAAGTGCCTTTCCATTGTAATATTTGTTTGGGGGCTACACATTTCTCTAAATTTACATTTACATTTTAAGCACTCTGGGTCTTGCCTTGTTTCAGCCAGTACCACAATATGGTGGTTTTCCCCCTCCCCTGCAAATACAGCAGGTGCATACACACATGAACACTCTCTTTCAATGGCCTCTGAACCAGCTAAATTAAGCAGATTACATGCCTTTATACATGTGCCTTTGTCAGAAAAAGCAGCCTGTATGAAAATATCATATTTCTACTCAAACACTATCCAATTTTTTGCAATATTATCAACCACAAGTGGTGCGGTCTGCAAAAGCCTGCTGCCATGTCCACAGATTATAGTAAAACACAATGCAAAATGGCCCTTGTAATTATGTACGAATATTCACACACACCAGGTACTTATAATTATATTCAAATGTGCAATAAGCTGTTCAAAATACTGTACTCTGCGAAACATGCTTTGAAACAACTGTACTTTGTGAAATATTCTTTGAAATGACTGTATTTTGTGAAATAACTGCACACACTTGCAAAAACTTTGCACACTTCTGATACTTTGAATACCTTTAATTAATATGAAAAAAGTAGCAGATAGGGGGAAAATGTGGTTGTTTTTTCCCTTTTTTATACATTTTATGTGATTTGGATATTGTTTCAAAAGTTTTCAAAATTATTTTGAATATTTTTATCAATATGTCACAGTTTCGGACATTTGGTTTAATAAGAAATTTGTTTTGAGCATTTTGAGTGCTTTGTTTTATATTTGTAGTGAAAGAAATAATTTAAGCGAGTTTTAGTACCTGGAATTTGTTTCTAACCTGTTTTGCTAGTCGTTTGAGCAGTAGGGATGATCCACTCTTATATTTCTCCAACTCTAACCAGTTGCCTCATGGCTGTAACTCTGGATCCCATTCTGACACCTTGTTGATCTTCTCACGTGTGTTAAGAAGATGCTGAGGCTTGGATGTTCATTTAAGTAGTTTATTTTATACAAATACATCAGGATGGATGGCAGGAACATTAAACTTAACTGACTGCTACATACTTGCATGCTCACACTCTGGCTGCTCACTCAAATGGCACTCATGACTGCACAAGTACTTATATGCATGTGCTAGCTTCACTGGAAAGCTTCTTAAAGGTATATCACACACACTGACTTACTGTCTCTCTGCCTTTACTGTTACTTGCTAACAAAGTATCCAGATGCCCATTAGGAATTGACAAAGTATGAAATATTCAATTTTAATTTAAAAGTATATTTTAAGTTATTTTCAGAGTAACAAATATAAAGGCTTTCCTTCATATAAATAATGTTGCAATGCCATGCCTCGTATGTTTCATTTTTTTTAATCTTGTGGCATAAAATGACAATAAATGATAATTTTTCATTAAAATTAATGATGCAGATATGTAGATACACCATTGTTTTAAAGGTGGAAGCAAAATATAATGAGGTTTTATAAGGATATGTCTCAATACAGTAACTCAAAATTGTCATGAGACTATGTCAAACCATTTTGAAGACACAACCTTTACCTGCAGGTAAAACTGCCAGACACACAAAGACAAGCTTCTTGAAAATGGAGAGAAGTAAATGAGGTAAATCTGACAGGAAGGAACAGAAACTATAGGCCAATTATAAATGGACTTCATAAGGTTGAAGGCTTTCACAATGCAATGATGATCACAGGGTATTAAGAGGAAGAGAGATCATTATCTTTGTCCTTCCCTGAGAGAGGGATCTTAGTCCTTTAACCTCTCTACCAAGAAGGCAGAGTGAAAGAGACAGCCTTCTCTTGCTAAACTCCTGTATAGCAGGGGCTATTCACTTTCTCACAGCAGACATGAATTGCAAAGGTGACACATTATCATCATCAAGTCATCTTTTCAGGGCAAAGGTATGGACCTCTTCAGGGTTACTATCCCTATTTAGGCATATGGGATTCATTGAAGTCAGAGATATATAAGTTGAGATGATTTTTTTCCATCACTTCAATACCAGAAAGAAACAAGACTGAAAAACAATCATTTCTGAAAACAACACAGGCTGTACAGGTCTATTGAACAGCAGACTACAAATCTAGCTAAAGAGCTTCATTATGATGAACTTACTGACCCACAAGGTTCTTTCTAATGGAGGGCAAGTGAGCTCTAGAACATGCCTAGACAGATCATGTGTAGAACCTACTGGTCTTTTCATGGCAATTCTCCAGGACAAGGCAAAATCAGAGAATTGCCTACTTCATGAGTTGTCCTAGACCATGGTCAGAACTGTGGTAGTGAATTTAAGCACCAGTGCAGAGTCTGTGGTAGAGTAGCCAGCAGAGTCATCGCCTTGGGTAACATATCTGGCTATAGAAGAAGTAAGACTCCATGATGCTTCCTTGCCTCCCTCAGGTGTTAAAAGTACTTTCCCCTTTTTAGGTTATCTAGGCCATTAAGGAAAGACAGGCTCACACACACTGCCCTGCACAAGCAAATATCTGGGTCTACATGCTGAGTGTGTGTATTTTCTCAGACTGATTGCTGGATATTTGATAACACATTGTACTGGCTGCAGTCAGAGTCTTAACAAGGTCATCCGTAAGCCTCTATTGTGAGAGGCCATAAACTCTTTACAGACCCTTCATGTCCAAGGTGGGCTGGAAAGGGAATAGGAAAGATGAACAGGTAAGGGCCTTAAGCCCAAAGTAACATGAGAGTTATTTGCTACACTTTGCCATGGAGTCATTTTCATTTGGCAGGTGGCAAAATGAGGTGGTCTCTGGGACCTACGCTAGTTTGCAAAGATTACATAAGGGTCATTGCTAAGATGTTTGAGCAATTGCTTCTTTTGCTCAAGCAAAGCTTTGGTGGGAGCATCCAGATTCTTGAAGGGCAAAGATACAGAGGGAACACCAGGGTCATCAAATATTTATTTGTTTGTCTGTCTTTGTTTACTGGGAAAGTATAACTGGGTAATATCCATTTTCAGCAAAAGCCTGGGGAGAAAAGCTCCATTTTCTTTCATTGCATTATACTAAGTTCCAGTTAAACAAAGAGTATTACATTTCTATTTACATTTATGCATTCTAAGATTTTACAGAGGTGGAAGTTACTAAAGAAAAAGCCCACGTGCAACTGGGGAGATTTTACAGGCAGCAGTTATGTATAAAGTTTTTTGTCATTTCAGTGAGAGGTTGAGTGCATTCTGTTTAAGGTGAGTACTCGGAGAGTATCATATGGTGAACAGAAAGTCTCAAACTTTAGGTGAGCATGTGCAGGACAAGGATTGGTTAAGCTATTGTTTAAGCAGTGATTTAGAAAAAAAGGAACTGATATTATTTCTTATAAGTGGATCCAAATGGAAGAATAACACAGATCTCCTTGGATGTCTTCCTCAGAAGTTCCCTACAAGTTGATATTTCTCTGAGGTTTTCTTTGTCATCTCAAGGGCCACTCCAAAGATAATGGCATTTATGGTGAAGTAGGAATTGCCTCAGTATTCTTGTCTGTCTCGGAGGCAATGGTCTTGTTTTCTGACTCCTCAATAGAGATAGAATGTAAGACAATCATGCTTTTCTCTACACACTTGCTGACTTACAAAGGTGAGCATGGATACTGATAGATGCTTGTTATCAAAGACATGAAGCCGGTACAGGATCACGTGCTACCTAATGGCAGTGAACACAAAGACAGGCTAGAGCTTAGCCTGCTGTTATTTCAGATTGTGCACCTCAAGAGTTTGATTACCATACCAATGACTCAACCTCCTACCATAAGTCAAACATTTGCTTGATATCAAAACCTTAAAATATGAAGCCTAATGCAAAATAACCCAGTTGACCCTATTTAATTACGGCATGCTGCCCCAACTAAGCCTGGACCATTTTGCCCACCAGGAATGGAGTAATCTGTCCTGAGTACCCATCCATGACTAGGTGACTCTTTGGACTGCTCACCAGACTCAAGCTGGTTGATGTTGGGCTCCAAACACTCACTCAGTAATTAGGCTATGCAAAAATACTAAGATACTTCCCTAGGGTGATAGCTGGAGGTGCATACTTCTGGTCCCCTGATAATCTGCTTCAGAAGAGGGCATCTATGGGCTTAATCCCTCACTAGAGGAGGCCAAGCAAAGCACCTGCATTGAATGGTGTCCAGTTGAACACCAGTCTTACATTCTTGAAGGCTATGCCACAACCTAGTTTTTCAATGTTTTTTCTTGTGATAATGCACCTAGTTATGCATGAAGCTACATGGATGATTCTTCCTATGGCCCTCACATGAGGAGATTCTGACAACTGTCATCTATCTCTTCCCAACATAGGCAGAAAGGTTCACTATATGACTCCACACACTGACAGGATTAAATCTTTTACTTGTGGCAGTTTTTCTTGCTGTTCTCCTCAAATGTAGGTATGGATCATGGCCTATAACCTGAGTCACATGGATACTTAATATACTATTGTTCAGGTAAAAGAACACAGGACTTCACAGACAAAATTAATACATGATCTGAAGTATGTGAGACGCAATAAAGAACTGGGACTCGGGTGATATATGTGCTTATGTACATGATGTATTAAATTACAGCATGCACCAGAAGAGGCATACAGATGCCTCTAAATATGAGCTTTTGCTAAATGGCAACTGACAGAGAAGATTAACCCAAATAAGAAATAGTCAAAGAGGACTCATGATGCCTGTTCTCAATATTTCATATGTGAATAACATGAAAGGCTGTGCAAACATAGATATTTTAATGTAATACATACTGTACAATTTGTACGTGAAAATTAGCCATGTTTCGTGCCCACCTTAAACTTAAGTGAAGGAACCTTCTAAATACTATTTTAACCATTCTTCAAAGCAATTGTGGTTTATTTTCAACAGTCTCAGTTACCTCAGATGACTCCTTTAAAATGTGCAAGGTGTTAGAAATAGATTTACTATGATTAAGAGTGTGTCTATACCAACATGTCTAATTCCTTATGAGGTCATATTTCAAAGCAGTGATCTTCCAGAGGTTGCAGTGATTGCATTTTGCAGGAAGCAACCCCCACAATGTCAATCTCAAAGTCCACCTACCCTACTGTAAGATCGCACAAACTACAAGAGGAGATGGTAAATAACAAAAGTAAAACTCATCTTTTGTGTTCAACTACATAATGTAGTCAGTGAGCAACCTAGAAAGTCCTGGTACAACAAAAGATCGAGTACCGTGTATTACTACTAAAGGTTTTAGCAGCTTAAAATCACAACTTTTCAAAGAGGTGCATCAGTTCTCATGAGGTGCCCCTTCCTTCTTATGGAACATAAACAAGCTACACAAGCTCCGAGTCCAAGCTCACCTGAAGTACCTAGCTGGAATATAGTAAAGCTTTTTATATTCCCTGCTGTGCAGTTAAATTTAATTTGACAGAGAAAATTTTAGTGTGCCCCTCCAATGGCTTCTGCAATAGGAAAGACACTGAGAACTACATAAAGGGCACATTTCAGTATTCAGTACTCCAGGAGCTCAATAAAGTGTGATTCCCATTTTCACTTATCCTATGGTAGCGCTTGCTAATTAGTGCAAACATTTAAAGATAATGCAGTGATCTCTCTTGCATCACTGTCATAACTACCACTACAGCAAAGTGAAGCAAAACACCTCTTAACCCTAAAGTCCACAACCCAAACCCCCCACTCTCAAACCCTAATCTTTCCACTACCCTGGTCCCTGAAATCCCATAGCCTAAATCTAAATCCAGCTTTAATCCCTGCTTGTAACCTTAAGGTGCACTTACTTTGCCCAAAAACAAGTACTGTGTGCTCTGCACAGTGCTGCAGCTCAACTCACTCTGCACTGCTGGCACACCTTGAACAATCTGATATTTCAGTTAGAGGTCGAACAGCAGCCTGTGTGAGAGCAACAAGATGCTCATGTTCCGGGCTTTGAAACAGTGGTCTTTCAGCACCTTGGACTTGAGCACTTCTAGTAGACTCTTATGTTCAGATGCTGGTATACAGAATATTTCAAATAAATCCATCCAGCCATCCACAACCCCTTTTTTCCATTTTGCCCATGGGGTCGAGGTGTCACTTTCATTAGTGACAATCATCTCTAGCCAAGGTTTCCACCGCCTGGTGGCTAGCCCTGCCATGGTAGTTCTTCTGTACCACTCACTTGCACACACACTCACACCACCAGCCACTTTAGAGTGTCCAAGCCACCTACTGCATGTTTTTGGAATGTGGGAGGAAACCAGAGCACCCAGAGGAAACCCATATGACCACAGGGAGGACATGTAGACTCTGCATAGACGGCACCTCAGCCCAGAATCGAACTGGTGAACCTCTTGGCGACAAAGCTAACCACTGCACCCACCAATCAGAACTTTCTAATACTAGATATTCTTTCAGTTATGCTTACATGCAAGAAGATGACCATGTATACTAATTTTCAAATAGTTTTTAAAATAGAAATCTCTAATTTTATGGATACTTTTTCAATGTTTGCATATAGTTGAATACTGTATTGTCCCACTCTTTGTATGTTAACCTGTGTCTGGAAGTTCATATTAAATGATAGTTCTGTCTATTGCAAATCCAACAAAAAAACACTATCAGAAAAAAATCTAAAAAAATCCTTTTTTGCATGGAGGAAAGCCCCCCCATACACACACACCTACCCCCTGAACTTTAATATGTGTATTCCGAGGTTGCGTAGCAGTGGAGAAAAGGGAATCCTCCACTCTTGCCAAAAGTGCTTTCAGCAATTTTTTTTTTGCTGATTTGCACTTAACTGAATTACCTTTGCTGGAATGACATGTTCAATGGAAGCTCAGTTAGAAAAGCTAAATCAGAAGCTAGTTTATGGCCAAGTGTGATTCCTAAACCAAAGAACTGTTTAAAATAAAGCTCTGTACAGGCTTCATATAGTTATATTATTTCTGTTTAGATCATTAAAAGATGATTCCAAATATTACAGACAAATTTATAGCCCCATATATCATCCATTAAAATATATCATAACTTGTTTACAGAACTCACAAATGAGGACCGGAATGCCGGATGAGGCCATCTTTGTAGGTATTAAGTAAGTACTATGAGCATAAGTTTGGGTACAATGTAATTTTACGAGCATAACTCCTAAACCATAAAAAACTAACGAAGCATGCTATCTAGACCACACTTTTATTATAAACAGATCAGTTACGCTCTGTTGTTCATATAATGATACTAAACAAGTTCAATATATGAACAAAAGAAATTCATTTGTTTATAATAAAAGTGTGATCCAGATAATGTGCTTTTGGAAGTTTTTTTTTTTTTTTTTGTATAATTTAATTTTGGCAAAATGCTGTCATGGCGTAATACTGGGAACAATTTACCAAGAGCACATTAATATGCATGGAACATTTTGGGGCAGTTGGAACTTGTCTAATATGTTTAGTAGAAGTCAGGGAAGCATTTCTGATCAAGTTATAGAGTCACAGTAGAAAATGTTATTAATGGTTGAAAATCCACTGGGCCCAAATACAGGGTAATATCTGGGACCCAAGTATTGTTATTGTTATTGATAACAGGGTGAATCAGTGTAAGTTTGCTTTTACAAAGCCAGTTATACTTGATCACATTTCTCTTTTGAGGGTTTCTTCCAAAACTTTGGTCTTTGATACGCATTTTGGTATAATTTAAATGTATGAGAGCTTTTGGGCCATATTTCTGGTTGTAGTTCATTGACGAAAGTATTTCTCGTCATAAGGTGTCCACTGAGATTCCACTGTAGTGCAGTTTACTACTTTCAATGGCTTTACAAACTTTGATATCATATAGTATCTGATATAACCAGGAATTTTAAAACCCTTTGAATTGCATTGGCTTAGTCCTAGTAAAGTCTTTGGATGGCAATGACTATTCATGAGATCACTACTGGAATCAGATGCAACATGACAGTAGTACTGAAAGAATTTATAGTAGTGTTTATTTTCCTAAAACTTATTTGACATGCAACATAGACAGTATTATTCTTCAATGCATTCACTTTCCAATTACCCACTTATTCCACTTCCTGTCTGTGTAGGATTCGTAGCCTGTCCTGGCACTCTGTGTATACAAATCAGAGAAACTGCTCTTAAAAGGGGTACCAATCATTCAAAGAGGACGCACAGTCTCACCCTCATGTAGTGCACACACTACATACAATTTGGGGAACACCAATTTACAGGATACACTTCTTTGGAATGTGGAGGGAAACAGAAGCACCCAGTGAAACCCCACATATATGCAATAAAGAAAATATTCTCAGACTGATATTAATCTTGATTTCTTACTATATAACAAGAGCACTGAAATGCATTTTTTTCCCATGTCTACAGTCGTTTTCTCACTTTTTCTGTTTAAGAATAGGCTGAAAGGAATATGTAGGGTCATTTCCACAGTCACTACCCAAGCATTTGACATTTTCATGTGACTCTTGCATTCCAAGGTAGTGTTTTTTTAATACCTTTATTAAATGATCACATAAAACATAGGTACACAAATTAACAGAAAATAAAACAAACCATATTAACTTTTTTCATTTGCATACATTATACAATACATATTTGTTTTCTTTCTTTATAAATGCTATTCGGTTCAACATTACATAAATTGCTAAATTCCTGCCTTTCCTTAAACCCCGTCCCTCCTTCTGAACATCATTCTGCATGTACTATTCCCATAAATTCCATTTATTTATATGTGATTTAATCCTTCCCTCTTCTAAAGCTTCCACTTTCAGTTCTTTTATCTCTTTTACAATATTAAATACTTGAAATACAGTTGGTTTATATTTTGATTTCTATTTTCTAGCATTTGTTACAGCCAACAGGATTAAACTTAATAAGGTCTTACTGTGTCTAGGCAATTCAGATCCTGTGTCTCAGTTCAAAGAATCATTTCCCTAGTTATAGACATTTGCTCCCCCAATATTTCTGACACAGTAATCTGTATGACATTTTTTAAATATGCCAACTTATTAGACTCCCAAAAACATGTTCCATTTACCCGTTTCTTTCTCATCAGACCTCCAACATTTTCTATTTACCTGAGGAAAATTCTTTGAAGTTTGCTTGGGGTATAAAAATGCCTGTGCAAACACTTCCAAGCAAAAATCCTAAATATTCTGCACTTTGCTGCATATTTGGGAGCCATACATATGCCCTCCCATTGTTCTCTTATAAATTGCTTTTCCAGTCTCTTTTCCCATTCTTTTAACCTTAACCTTCTCTGTTTGCTTCTTATAGTTATCATGCAATATTTGATATGCCCTATTAATTATTATTTTTTTTTACAAGTGTCTGTTCTGGATTCAACTAAAGACTCTACCAGAGCAGATCTTTCACTTAGAACTCCCCTATCCTTTTCTCTTTGCCTATACTCTGATATCAGTCCTTGCTTAAGAAGGCAGTCTGTAACCTACAGCCGAAACTTCTGCTCGGCCTCATCCAACTCTAACCTTTGCCTCCCTAGTTATTTGCTCCCATTATCGTGGTTCCTTTGCTAGTTTTCTACAGTAAACTCCAGCCTCTTGTTGCCTACTTTCTGCACCCCTACTTGCAATCATCCTTTCGGTGAAATCTGCTTTCTCCATTCCCATGTTGGCTTAGTTCTCAGAATACTTTCTGTAACTTTATGAATATAATTATGTATGGGGGTGGCACAGTGGCACAATGGATAGCACTCTATCCTCACAGCAAGAGGTTCCCAAGTTTGATTCTTGTCTGGAATGCCTCCTGTGTGGAGTCTGCATTTCCTCCCTGTGTTCATGTGGGTTTCCTCCAGGTGCTCTGATTTTCTCCCACATTCCAAAGACATGCATGGATTGGGCACTCTAAATTGGCCATATGTGTGAGTGTGCATGTGACTGTATGGTGTGCAAGGACTACCGTAGAAGGGCTAGCCACCAAGCAGTGTAAATCTTGGCTCTAGAAAATTGTCAATGTTGAAGTGACACCCAAACACCTTGTGCAAAAATGGGGAAAAAAAGGAGTTGTGGATGGATGGATTGGATGGATTCTGTATGGTTGTTATTATGGTCCTGCACTACCAGCAAACACTTCTCTGTTCTCTGGGTTTCTCCAGGTGCTCTGATTTTCTCCCACATTCCAAAGACATGCATGGATTGGGCACTCTAAATTGGCCATATGTGTGAGTGTGCATGTGACTGTATGGTGTGCAAGGACTACCGTAGAAGGGCTAGCCACCAAGCAGTGTAAATCTTGGCTCTAGAAAATTGTCACTGTTGAAGTGACACCCCAACATCTTGTGCAAAAATGGGGAAAAAAAGGAGTTGTGGATGGATGGATTCTGTATGGTTGTTATTATGGTCCTGCACTACCAGCAAACACTTCTCTGTTAAGGTGCATGCCCAAATATGCAAGGACATTTCTCACAAAAAGTGAAAATGTGCTGCAGTATTGTGTCACTGAGATACCTGCAAGCTCATTAAGCATTTTTAAGAGCCATGGAGTTCTTCACAGCTCTAGTCAGCTGGCCTGATTTGATTTGAAGGAAGAAACAGAAATGGACTCTCTTAGCTTGTTCTCAACTACCAAGGCTTTGTTGGGGGACTAAAAGGCTCAATCCATATTAGCAAGGCTGGTCATGTTGTCAAACCAAATGTTCAAACATGGATTAGTCAATATGGAAGCCCTGGAAGTCACCCATAAGGACAGATGCACACAGCAGAGCTACTATGGACCCCCTTAGTGATATCAGCTAGTGACACGGATAAACTCAGCACTTTGCTTACCAAGCAAGAGCACATAGTGCTTGAAGGGATATAAGCAATCCCTGGAAGGGTCTTGGTGGAGGATTTGACTAATGGTTGGTCTTTTGATTCTTTATTTTCTCTCTTCACTTTACCTGCTACCCAGGATTAACCAAGAGACCCTCCAGCCAATCACTGCACTGGCCAAACTCTAACATCATCATGTGACAGGTGAGATAGGCATCCAGTTTCTTACAACCTGGGCAGACTTAAATGAAGGCAATTGTGATACTCATTCACATATCTGCTTCACCTTCCAAAACAGGCAGAATTACTACAAGACCTGGCTCAGTCTGTCAACTGTAGAAGCAAGTGGAAGGTCTAAATTTCTTAAACAATGAACATAGGAACCTTGTTACAAATTAAGCTGGGATCACACTTGCTGGTAGCCTAGTGAAAACCCATGACCATGGCCCATATGGACAGAGTTTGATTTGTAACTTGGGTGCTTGAAGATGAGGCATGGAGGATGGAAGAATCTATCACTGGGTGAGTGGGAAAGTTCCAGATTTCCTTCTAATGGAAGCACTGTGAGGGGCTGGAGTTCAGAGAGAAGATTTCTGACTGGTGGCCAAGAGGACAGAAAAATGTGACTGTCATATAGTCTTGGAGGTGGGGACATGCATTCACTGCCATTCCTCACTGCCCACTTCAGCATGATGCTGTTTCTGTTGGCGTGTTTGGGAGGGAGTTAGAGCTTAGAAAAAAGTCAGGTTACAAGGCTGGACAATGCTTCAGGTTTTACTTCATTCTACTCCTATGACATTGCTCACTCATTTCTGTCCTCACTTTACTGGCAGTACCTAAATTGGGGGATGGTACTGGTGTACAAATTGCTCAATACTTATTTTTCCCTTCGTGACAATACCCCACAAAAAAAGGGTGTTGTACCGAGGTTGGGAACTGGACCAGCTGGGGTGACACCAGGCAGTGATGGTCAATGCTGGGCTAGACCCCCTTCATCCAAAAAAAAAGTTAGCAGGGATTAAGGTCTAAACTCTACAAAATGACAGCCTAAGTGGTAGGCACATCCTTCTAGAATGGTTCAAGATTTCAAAATGTGCTGCAGCATAAGGTACGTGAAACAATCAATGATCAGTGCCACCAAACATCATGAAAACTACCTTAATACATTCAGGGATTAAACATCAAACCAAATGTTTTATTGCTATGGGCTTCAAATAACCAAATCACTAACTGGCACATTTACATCTCTAAAACTAATTTATTTATTTACATTTGTTTACCTGGATAGTATGACTGGGCTATGCAAGACCCCTTTTAAGTTGAGGCCTGGGGAGAAAAAAATCCACATTTTCATATTACATAATAGATACAATAAAACAGTACACTTGTTTATATCTTGAAGTACTAACTACAAATAAAGGAACATATCTTAAAACAGACAACTTATCAGGTGAATACATATTAAAAATTACACAACAAAACAATGCAGAAAAACATATTAAAATATCTCAGCTGGATGGTAGAATTAAGTAACAAATATCTTGGAAAAAAGTATGACTTTATGATGATGGCATTAATAATCAACAAGAAAATAAACTGTGCAGGAATCCAGGAATAACAATATTTATAGCATATTACATTTGAAGCTTTTGATATGAAACTCAGCCACTGGGATAGTTGCAGACAGAGAGAGATTATTGTTCAATAGATTAGCTTTAGCATTTTTCTTGAATTGTCGGAAACTGAAAAATTTTCTGAAAATGTTTGGGTGAGGGTCCATGGGTTAGCAACTATGCTGTGGAACAAAATCCCGGTATATGTGAGGCAGAGCACCTCGCTGGCCTTGTTCAAGAGAAATCTTGACCAATGGATGGGAGATCGCAGATATACCCCAGGGATTACCTCAGTGTCACTGCTCGACAGAGGCACAGCAAAATAATGGGTATAGTTCCCCATACTAAAGGGGTGGCGTAAGCCACAAAACTATGGGCTAGGCTTGTAAATGCCCTCGGGCAGATAGCCTAGTATGAACATATGAACCTATGAAACTATGAGGAGTAAACAGCATCACCATGCACCTTGTATGATGTTTCCATGCTAGATGCTTACCTTCAGAGTGCAATGCTCTGGGGGTACCATATAAGTAGAGGAGCTGTGGTAGAGCATTTTTGTTGCTTGATATAGGATTTTGTGTGCCATTTTTAGTTGACTAACTTTGAAGAGATTCTGAAACTCCATGCAGTGGAGCTTTTGAAGTGTTATGTAATGGTGAGTACTGCTGGGCATATTGGCAGTAAATATAGCAACTGTATTATAGTACTGTTCTAACCTTAGTAGGGTAGTGATAACATTCATTAATGTTGTGGATACATACAGAATCATATTCAGGGGGAACATGGCTTGAATGGCAAGCTGAAAGCAGCACCGTTGTTGAGCTCTGCAATCTTCATTTTTTCCTGACAGAATTTTTTATTTAATTTCACAAGCAAAGACCTGAAACTACTAAAGTCAGATTCTGGAAGCTGTAAGGTACAAGTTGGTGTAATTTTTAAGCTAAAATGTTCATATTTTCCTGTCAAGCTTTCGAATAGAAGGGACACTGAAACCACATTCACAAAGGAAGATGAGCAGCTCCAAATTTTCTCAGCAAGAAACTCCAATGAAGAAAGAAATACAGGCAGGGCTTACTGCAGTTCAAGACTTGGTGGGTAAATAGACAAATTAAACTTAAAAGTGGGCAATATAAAAGAAGATTCCACCAAACAAATAACCTTATTAAATGAAGTCCTTAAACAACAAACTGCCCAGATTGCTGCTTTGGAAGATTCTGTAACAGATATAGACTACAAGTTAACAGAAAGAGAGAAAACCGTAGACTTTCTTCAAGAAAACACCAGACTCATTGAAAAGTTAGATGGCATTGAGACTAGAACCAAGAGAAACAACATAAGAATCTATGGCATCTCAGAACAGATGGAAGGAGACAATATAATTAATTTCCTGACTCCTTGGATTCCTAAAATCCTAAACCTACCTTAAGCACTATCCTTTGGAATAGAAAAGGGCAAACAGATATTTGACAACAACTTCTGTATCTATTTTTTTACTTTACATTTGTTGACTGGGCTAGTCTAACTGGATATATGTCCATTTTCAGTAGAGGCCCAGGGAGAAGAGCTCCACATAAAAACAAAACAAAAATTAACATAACATTGCAACTTCAGTTACAGTTCACTTGTCAGACAAAACATTTGTTTACATGGTAACTTAGCAATAATGATGGATAGAAAAATTAAAACAAAATAGAAAAAGTTTATTTGTTTTTTGTTTTTTTTTTTTGTGGACCAAACAATAATAGAAGAAAAGAGAATTTAGAAGAAAGACAGAGATTCCCAAATCAAAGTTGCAAATATGGCAAAAGAGAATAGATAATTATTTACAAGGTAAGTAGACTTGGTTAAGGGCAGTAACTGGTCTATAAGGCAGTAACATGTTCATACAGTCTTTCCTGAGTACTGTTCATACAGTCTTTCCTGGGTACAATTAGTTTAACCTAGAAGGTAGTGGTCTTAAAGTGGCTATGAAGTGAGTAGTGTTTAGTGCTATAACCTAGGATAACAGGAAGAGAAATCTTAGTCTGGGTTTGTACAATGACATAACCAATGGATTGTAAAGTATATTTTGAGTTTCTTTTTAAATAGTGCAGTTGAAGAAAGGGATGTGAGTTCACCAGGAAGTAGGTTCCAGCTTTTTCCCACAGTGTTAGAGAAATTTATTGTTGTTTTTTTGTCTAGATACCAGTAGTTTATTTGCTGAGCGTAGGTTTGTAAGATTTTTATATGGGGTGATTAGACTCATGAGAACTGGTGTATTGCTGGGTGATAAAGGGTTTTATGGGCAATAATAAGTTGGTGGAATAGAATTTGATTATGCAGTTACAGCCAACCCAGTTGTTTCAGATTTTGGCAGTGGTGGGTTCTAAAAGGGTAGCCAGTAGCAAATCTGGCAATGTTATTGTAGGAGGTTGCCAGCTTGTTGAGGTTGCTTTTAGATAGATTAGTGTATATAGGAGAGGCATAAAAGAGAGTTGAGATAAGGTGGGTGTGGGCAATAGTAGTTCTAGCTATGGGAGTAAGGAAGGTTTTAATTTTATAGAGGGAGCCTAGTTTTCTGTTAACTGATTTTATTGTGGTGTTATGAGTATCATAGTTAAGGTTGTGGTCAATACAGAGTTTGGTAGTAGTGTCAGGAGATATGACTGTACCATTATTAGATTTGATGATGAAGTCAATTGGGGTGGACTTTTGTGTGGGAGTAAAGAGCAATAGTTTAGTCTTTTGGGGGTTAAGGAGGAGACAACGCTGTAAAAAACATTCTTCTACTAACTCAAAGACATTTTGGGCGAGGGAATGCAGTTCAGATGGACCAGTAGCGGAGTAAATTAATGTGGAGTCATCTGCATATTGTATGCATGTAGCTTGGGGAATATTTACAGTTAGATCGTTAGTAAAAATTGAGAATAGAGACAAGATTTGAGAATAGAGACAAGAATCTAGTAAAAACAGCTGTCCAAACTTCTATTATTGTAAGATTCATCTCCACTCAAGACAAATACCTTGTTTTAAGAACTGCCTGGTCCCTTGCTCCATTAAAAATTGGTGACCAAACTATCTAGTTTGACAATGACTTTTCACCCCTTGTAATGTCCAAAAGAAGAGCATGTGCCCATCTAATAAAATCATTAAAAAAGGAAAGAATCAAAGCACAACTCATATTCCCAGCAAGAATAAGACTGTCCCTGTCAGAAGGAAAGATTACTTTTGACTCTCTCGAAGAAGCATCCACATTTATCCAAAAAAGAACCTTTTAAGTCAACCTGAACCTATGGATTCTTCAATGAACTTAAAAAAGACAAGCTTCAAAAATGAGTGAACTATCAAAGAAAAAAAAAGAAACCCAGAAGACAAATGATTATACATAACTTCACATTTCATTCAAGTTTTTGTTTCCTTCCTTCTAAATAATGTGAATTATACACAGAAGGTAATGTCACTTTTTTCTCTCCTATTATGTTTTCCACAATAATGCTAACTTTATAGATAATATATATTACTCAAATTTCAAGTGAATCAAAATCTTATCCAATTGCAAACTACTATTTCATACTTTTATCTCTTTATATACATGGCACAATACTAGTGAAATGGTATAAAATCACTTAATCATTTCATATATTTATATATATTTATTTTATATCCTATACTTATTTCTTCATGTATGTGCCTTCCCTTTCTGTTTTAGTACTTGTGTCATAGTATTTAATCACTGCAGGATAGAGAAATACTTATTGTGTTACTGTTAAGTAATTAAAAAGAAAATGTTGACATTTTATTATTATATATACATTTACTACTTAACTGAACTTGTGCAATGTACTCCCTTTAGCTAATATATCTTATAGCTGTGTTTGTTTTGTCTTTTGGCTTTTCCCGGTTAGGGGTTGCCACAGCAGAACTCCGGACCGCTAATGATTGGCAGTTGGTTGTTATGGTGTCGAGTTGCCAGCCCGATGCCCAACCGTCAACGAAGGCATGCCGATTCAACGCATGTCTTTCGAACGCCCACTCGACTGCGGGGAGGACATGCAGACTCCACACAGAAGGCATTCCCAACCCAAGCTTACAGCTGTGTATGGTTGGTAATTTGCAGCCTTTATTTTAAATATTAATCATTTTACAAGTTATGCTTAAAAACTTCACTTCACTAGAAAATTCCCGCCTACTTACTTTTTTGATGGAATTTTGAGAACTTTTGTTAGAAGCTCAAGCTGCTAAAGGCTTCAGTTAGCTCACACACTCATGAGAAACAATCTGTGCTCTCTTCCAAGAAGGAGGTGTGACCTCTGAACCTGTTTCTCTTCACTGAACAGCCAGTCAGATTCAAGAATGATTGAACTGTGTTTTCATTCATTTTGCAATTATTTTTTATCTAAAACGTCTTATAAACATATGTTTTACTGTAAATAGTGATTTATTTAATCGGAATTACATTCATATTTAAATATGTTTCTGACAGTGACAGTTTTAAATACATCATTTTTCCTGTCTGCTTTAATGACATTACAGTCCTGTATTTACTCATACCAACAAACAATTATTAAGATTAATCAATTTATCTTAGTCTTTTTAGATAAAAATAATTTTAAGAAATTGCATATAGCTTAATGTTCTTCGTTCATGTATACATAAATTGAATTTTTCCTTTTGTATGTTTTTAATGTACATGCAGTTTCCGTTCTGCTTGCTATTAACCTGCAGTAGCTAGGAATTCCCACTAGATGACATTCATAGGTTCATAGGTGTGTACTAGGCTAATGGCCCTGGAGCCTTTACAAGCCTAGCCCATAGAAGTGCCCTGGCATTGTGATGCCCAATGTTAGTTCCCAGTGCCTCTATCAAATAGAGCCACTGGGGTAATCACTGGGCTGAATTTTCTATTTCCCATCCACTCATCAAGATTTCTCTTGAAGAGGCCTAGTGAGGTGCTCTGCTTGACATGTATGGGAAGTCTATTCCAGAGCATGGGTAGTCTCTGAGTTATGAACCTTTCCCTCCAGCATGTTCTGCTGATTATGATAATGAGGTTGAGATCTCTGGAGCGAGTGGTATGGAGGGACTGGGATTTCTTTAGATGTAGCATTTCTAACAGAGCTGGGTCAGACATGGCTTTGTAAGTCAAGAAGAGCTCACGTCTTAGTAAATGATATGAGACAGAGAAAAGATGGAGTTTTTTGAGTCTGTCCATGTAGGACATGTGTTTAAGGCCTAGGATCCTCTTCATGAAGTACTTTTGTGGCCTTTCCAGCTGTTGCATGTGTCCAGTGAGGTACATGACAAATGAGGCATTATACTCAATGATTGGCCTAATGAGGGGAAGAGTAGTGAGAGATGATGACCTCTTTTTTCCTGGATGCAAAACCATTAGTAATGAGATGTGCCACATAGAAGGACTTTCTGACCACAGTGACAATGTGGTGATCGAAGGAGGGGTTACTATCAACCTGTGTCCCTAGATCTCTTATAATGTTTTCAGTGTTCAGTGGGCTCCCATCAATGTGGTAATTAGTGGGAACTGAGTTTTTCCCAAAGGGGATGACGACGCATTTTTTTGCCATTAAGCTTAAGGCCATGGTTTTAACACCAGTCATTGGTCTCAGTGAGGCCTTTCTGTAAGATGTCTACATCACTTGGGGAGTTAATAATGGCTCCCAGCTTACAGTCATCTGCAAACTTGGTCAGCCAGAGTCCCTCCATGTTGGCCTGGACTTCTGAGAAGTAGATGCTAAACAGGAGAGGACTCAGGACCGATCCCTGTGGGACTCCACTCCTGACTGGTCGGCGGTCTGACTTGGAGTCCGCTATTTTCACACTGTGGGTTCTATCTGTGAGCCAATTTGCAACCCACCTAGTGATATAGGGGTTGATGCCTAGCATGCTGAGTTTATCAATAATTCCTGAGTGGGGAATGGTATCAAAGGCCTTGGCCAGATTGTGGTAGACTGTATGAACTGCCTTGCCCTCATCCACAGCTCTGGTGACTGACTCAAAGAAGTCAACCAAGTTGTGCAGGCATGATCTACCTTTCACAAAACCAAACTGAGTGGGATCTAGAGTTTGGAGATTCCCTATATCCTTGTTAATTAGGTCCATGATGATGCACTCCATAGCCTTACATATCAGACCCATCAGGCTAATGGGGCGATAATTCTCAGGGTCTGTAGTCGCTCCCCCTTTATGGAGAGGGATGACTGCAGCAGTGCACCATTTGGTAGGGACAAAGCCCAAGGTGAGGCCATGATTGAACAGGGCACACAGATCTGGTGCCAGTTCACTATGTAGTTCATGTAGAACACATCCAGGGATATCATTGGGTCCCATGGATCTGTATTCTTGGCCTTGGACAATGCAGCTTTAACCTTTGCTACAGTAATGCTGGGTGCCTGGAATTCCTCTGGTATTCTGATTGGTCCTTTGGGGGGGGTAAAGTTGGCACTGAATCTGTTGGCCAGCATGATGGCAATATCTATTGACTCAGTATAGGAGGTACCATTGTGCAGTAACTCAGAACAAACCTGGGTATTGCCATGGAGATTTTTGATATAACTATAGAAGGCTTTGTGGTTGTTTTTAGTGTCTGCACCAATTCTGCCTTCATAGCTAGCTTTAGAGGTTTTGATGAGGGATCTCAACTTTTTGTTGAGGCTAATAAGGGAGTTTTTCCAATCTTGGGACTTCACCCTTTTCTGCAACAGTTTCTTCCTTCTATTGTAGAGTTTATTAATGGCAGGGGACCACCAGATTGGCTTCCTTTTTTTGTGGAGGAGAGCATCTTGGTTCTATTGGGTAAGGCTGGTTCCATGCATTTATGTACATGTTCATGCAGTGCACTGGTGTATGATTCAGTAATCATGCATCTATTTTCCATTGACATGGGTGCCATGAAGTTAGCCACCTCTGATTTTAGGAGACTAAAGTCAGCTTTGGAGAAGTTTTTCATGGTGGTTTTCTTTGCGGGGGGTGTGGTTGAGATGCAGATTTCCATGGCAATTAGTTTGTGATCAGATCTAATGAGAGAGAGGAATTGACTATTGGTGTAGAGCAATGGTTGCCCATGTTTGTAATAACCAGATCAAGGATGTTGCTTCCTCTAGTGGGGGAAAGAATGAGCTGCTCCAAGGCATTGGAAATGATGAATTCCAGGAAGTGTTGAGCCAGTGTATATGAGAGGGTTAGTTTGCAGCTTCTGTGAGAGATATAGTAAGCCTGGATATAGTATAGCCATGTAGAAGGCTATAAAAAGATATAGTTTTATTTTCAAATTTAGAGCTTTTATATTGTCCATAACAGTTTTAAAAAAATTGTCATAATGAATCAAAGAAAGCACTTTTTAATTTTACTTATAATAGCAGTCTCCATCAAATTATAATATTTAACATTATGTCTATTAATGACAATGGGTTGAACAACCCCATGAAAAGGAGTAGTGTCAACAAATATTTAATGCTACATAAAGCAGATTTTGCATTCATTCAGGAATCCCACTTAGTAACAGAAGATCTAAACAAATTAACCTTTAAGGATTATACGAATTTTGGTAAGTTCAAACTACAACCACAAAAGAAGAGGTGTCCTAATTTTACACAGAAAATCAATGAGAATTCCAGAAATAGTTAACTCATACTCAAGCAATGATGGTATGCTTGCTTTAGTCATATTAAAACTAGATAAAAAGATGTACACTTTTGCAAACACCTACTGGATACCAGGTATTGGGACTACAACTGTGAAAAAACATTAAGACACCATAACATTAAAGTCTAAAGGTGAGTTACTATTAGCAGGTGATTTTAATTGTATCTTGTCCTTCACTGATACTACAAGCTCTAAGCCCCTCAAGATGCCCCCTGTTGCCAAGCACTTGAACAACTATATAAAAGACAGAAACCTAATTAACATTGATGGTATAAAAATATTATCCTCCCCGAAATATTCTCAGTACTTCTACAGATTTGGCACACAGACCAACATAGACAAAGTCTTTGTAACCAGTTCTTTACTGGTCAATACTGATAATGTAATGCTGACATCATGCCCTATGCCTGGCCACAATACTATCACCTTCAATGTAACACTTAATACTGACCCCTTAAACTTCTGCCAAAGACTACCTGCTTATCTAGTAACAGTACAAGGATTTTAAGAATGGCTTCTAGATTAAATACAGCTTTACTTTGACATCAATAATAATGGAAAGGTTTCAGATATTATCCTATGGGACACTTTAAAGGTAGTCTTATATGGTAAATTCTAAAGATGGTATATAAATAAAAGGAAAGAGTGGGATAAAAAACTGGTAAACATACAAAAAGAAATTGTTAAACTAAAAGTTACATCAGATGACAAATCTGCATTAGCTGACATATGTAAACTGAACAAGGAATATCAGGATATCATGCAGCATAAAATATCAATAAATCTGGATATAATCAGATTATAATCCTACTCAATTAATCCCAAGAGTATGCCCAGGATTGCAATTAGAACTAAATATTTAAATGAGAAAAGTCATATAAAATAAATAATATACACTAGAAATAATCAGACTATCAAAAATATCTTATGTTTTAAAAACTATTACAATTTTATTAGTAATAATAACTCATGTACAAATGCTAACAAAAATATAGACAACTTTCTTGCTAATAATATTGCTAATAATATTCAAAAGAAGCTATCCAAACACAATATTAACAGCACAGATAAATCCTTTTCATTTAAAGAATTAAAGGAACAAAAAGACACCAGGGCTGGATGGTCTAATTTTGGAATTTTACAAACTCTTACCTTATAACATCTTGAAAGTCTTACTCATTGCATTCCAAGAAGTTAAAATTACAGCAAACATCCCTCCCTTGTGGAAATATTCTACCATCTCTCCCATCTTAAACCAAATAAAGAGCCCAACCTTTGCACATCATACAGGACAATCTCTTTGCTTAACATTGACTACAACATATTCATGTCTATGTCAGCAGACAGATTAAATAATATTCTTTCAATATTAATTCATGAAGACCATACTGGGTTTATCAAAAACAGAAAGGTACAAGACAATGTAATTAGATTACTATCCTTGATAGACTTAGCAAACAAGAAAAAAAAGAGCTTTCTATTTTAAGCCTTGATATAGGTAATGCTGTCAACTCCCTAAGTTGGCCATATCTGTTTAAAGCTCTGCAAAAATACAATTTCTCCCCAAACTTTACAGGATTAATTAAAAAAAAAAAACTATATGAAAAGTCCATAGCCTATGTAAAGATTGGATCTTGTCTATCTAGCCCAGTCAAAATATTAAGAGATACTAAACAGGGGTAATCCCTCTCCCCATTACTCATTGCCCTGGCTATTGAGCCTCTTGCAAATTATGTTAGACACAATGACAGTGTTAAAGGATATAAATTGTCAGACAAATTATCCCCCAAGATAAAACTGTTTGCTGATGACCTACTAGTAACTTCTAATAATACTGACATTTCAGTAGATCACCTATTACATAATCTAGATGTATTTGCAAAGATGTCTGGTCTAAAATTAAATCACAACAAAACTCAGGCACTTCTAGTGAATAAAAATGTTACTATGAAACTTAGATCAAAAAGAGACATAAACTGGGAGGGCATGCATATTAAATAACTAGGTATCATTATTGAAGCTGATTATAAAAAAATCACTCACATCTAATTACCAACAACTTATAAACTCAATTACTATTCTAATAGACAGTTGGAACAGACTCTTCTTCACATTTGAAGACAGACCAACTTTAGTCAAAATGATACTGATACCTAAAATCTTATTCATTGGCCAAGCTCTAATAATTCCTCCACCTGTCAAAATTAAACAGAAATTTAATAATTTATTACTTAACTTCCTTTGGTTTCTCAAAAAAAAAAAAAACAAGAATTTCTCTTCTCTGGATACTACAAGCTGGGATGAGGGAGGTATAGAGTTTCCAACTAGTGATTTTTATTTAAACTCCACATTTATTAACATAGTGTTGCTTTGGAATAATACTTCTTGTACATCATATTGAAATCAATACATGAAACCTTACTTCTTACTAGTAATAAGACATTGCTTGAACCTTATACTCAAATACATACAAACATCTTTATATGGATTTAAAAAATCTACACTCAAAGTGAAAGGTCAAAACTTGTTCTAACACCTCTTATAAACCAAATATCGCTGTTGTTTAAAAAGCTTATGTTTTATAATCAGTTAAGAATTTATTAATAATTATGTTTCCGATTGCTTACACAATTAATTTTTGATATCTTTTGATACTCTGAAATGTTAGAATTTAAGAAGGGGGACCTATTATATTGGAATAATTTTCTATTGGCTAATAAAATAAGTTCTGCAGACTATTTGATCAGCAGATATAGTAGGCAAAACTGGAATTGGCTTGGCATCCAAACTTGCAAGGATTTTATACATACTAAGTTTGTACCCTCATTAGAGGCATACAGTAACAGTAACTTAAAAATCTTGGATTTTATCCCAGCAATTATTAATAGCTCACCCAAGAATACTTCATACATATCTGTTATTTAAAAAATTCTCAGAAAGGATTTTAGCAGCCCGACCCTTGGAACTGACTCAGCCATTATATCAAGCTCGTGTCAGCCAAGGCTACCCATAATGCCTCTCTTTCCCTCCCCTCAGATCTTGTTTGCCTCATAGAAAATCAGACGCGTCAGCCGTGCTCTCAACTAAGTGCTAAATTTTTTGATATACATTTCTATATTTCTTTTCCTGTTTAACTCTTTAATTCTTTAATTGTTGCCTCTCCTTCATAGTTGTTGTTACTTCCGTGTTTTTTGGTGTGAGCAAGACATATTATCGTCTTCCTTACCTTGTTGGTAGAATCTTACTTATCATTGTTGTTATAGGTCCCTCTCTTCACTCTTACCTCTGGTAAATTCTTAAATACCATCATTGGTATTCCCTTTCTCTTATCCCTTTCTTCCCCCTTTTATGGGTATTTTTTCTATCTACCATTGTTGGTACAGTATATATAAAAAAATAGTGTGTGTGTGTGTGTGTGTGTGTGTGTGTGTGTGTGTGTGTATATATATATATATATATATATATATAAAAAACGTTTGCCCAAAATGTCCAAAAAACAAATAAATCCAAAAACAAAGCCCAACTGGATGTAGCGTGGTAACTCTTCAAAAAATCAGTAAAAAGCGTTTATAAAAACAAGCAGCGTTTAATCACAAAAACGTAACAAATAACGTTAGCGCTATCGAGGTTTCCCTCTTCTTCAGACGTTATACATTCAAAAGCACCTAACCTCAATTTATGTCCCTTTTCAAAATACATCATTTCCTTAGACCTACAGCTAAAACATACATCATTTCCTGTCGTCTTGAATAAACCTGTCTACTAAAAAAAAAAAAAAAAAAACAATGTTACATAACATAAATATATTCTATTCATACATATTGCATATATAAAAACTGTACAACCTTACACTAATAAATACATAGTATAATATACAAAACATGACAAAAATAAAAATAAAATGATGACAGTAGCATAATTACTAATAAATATAAGATCAGAGTTAATCGATCTGATTGACAATAGGCCTAGTTCTTGATAGACCTAGTTTTTAATTTGGGCTTAAGCGGTACGAAGTCATTCAGACCTCGTCCACGGTGGGCAGCCAACCTCAGAATCCACTCAGATTCTGCTAACTCAGTGGAATTCACTAAATCACCACCCCTGATCCTGACTGGCAATACTTGTAGCACTTGAAACAAAAAGTCATGATTCTCATTCTGAATTCTATGCTTAGCAATTGCACTGTATGTGTCAGATCTCATGAAACAGTAGGAATGGTCCCTGATTCTTTCGCGTAGAGACCTATTGGTCTTCCCCACGTAAAACGCGAAACAAATTTGGCAACAAGCCACATACACCAGATTCCTAGTACAGCAATCTGCTCTACACCTAATCTCCCATAACCTGCCGTCATTGGGGTTCCTAAAGAACCTTGATCTGTCCACATACTTGCATTGTGCACATGAACCACAAGTGCTTGTGCCAAGATCTAGTGGTGACACACTATTCCAACCATTCCCACATAAACTGGGAAAACATAAAATCTGCTTCAGATTATCAAGATTGTTATAGGTATATCTAGGACAATTGCCCACAATACTCTGAATTTCATCATCGGCTGTTAGAATATTCCAATGATCAAATAGAACCCTTTGCACAGCCTGCACATCTTTGGCATACGGTAAAACGACAGGTAACCTCATGGGCACAGATGGCCTAACTGTAGTAGTACTCTCTGTATAAGACACAGAGTAATAGGGTCTCCCCCTGCTCTGTCTTAACCGAATGGTTTGATTCATAGTAGAATTCAAAGGAACTTGTCATAACCTCTACTGGTAAAGTTATTCTCCAAATTCTGCAATTCTTTATAGAACACATTGTCATCAGAGCAAAGTCTGGATGTTCTTAAGACTTGCCCTTTGACGATGTTGTTGAATGTTCCTGGATGATGCATACTGTCTGTGGCCAAATAAGTGGGCCTGTAACAATCCTTCCTGTGTATCCTAGTTCCTAGTTTACCTGACTCTTTATAAATGGTAGTATCTAAATAATTGATCTCATATGCAGAGTGCTCAAATGTGAACTTCAAAAAACAATCTAGATTGTTCACATGGGTAAAAAATGCCTCTAATGATTCTACAGTACCA
This sequence comes from Protopterus annectens, assembly GCF_019279795.1. Taxonomy (NCBI): domain Eukaryota; kingdom Metazoa; phylum Chordata; order Ceratodontiformes; family Protopteridae; genus Protopterus; species Protopterus annectens. The sequence goes on from NC_056731.1 coordinate 308,426,336, forward strand.
GCCCATAGGAGAAAGAGGTCATCTACAAAGCGTCTATAAAAGACGATGCTGGAACAAGTAGAGATGACCTCCTTCTCCCATGCCACCATCACCAAATTGGCGTATGAGTTGGCACAGCTGGTACCCATGGCAACTCCTGTAGATTGCCTGTATGGTTGTTCCATGAACAAAAAGAAATTGTTCTCCAACACTGTTTCTAACAACAATGTCAATAGATCTGTCTCAGTTTCAGAGAACATCTCCCCTAACAGTTTACTGACCATCCTTATACCGATCTCATTAGGTATACAGGTAAATAATGAGTTAACGTCCATCGTCACCAATTCTAACTCATCTACCTGTATCAAATTTCTAGTGAAGCTGTACAAATCGGTCAGAAATTGACCTGTGTCCTTAAGAACATAATCAACTTTTGATAAAACCTGTTTAAGTTTGGTATCTAAATAAATCGAGAAAGGTTGCGTACTCCAACCCTCTCCAGCCACAATTGGTCTAAATAAGGGCGAAAAGGCATTTTTATGAACTTTCGGGAGTCCATTCATACTAGGTAATACTGGAAAATCTACAGAAAAATAATCATACAGTTGTCTTGTTAGCAATCCTAGAGACAGGCAATCATCTAACATATTTTGTATTTTTAAACAACTTTCCTCAATCATCTCAAAAGTGACGGTCTCATAGGCATCTGTACTGAGCATACTTAGCATAGAGTCAATATAATAAGTTCTATTCATGATAACAGTCTGTCCACCTTTGTCAGCCGGTCGAATGATAATTTGCTTATTATTCTTAAGTGAAGCCAAAGCATCACTCAAGGTGGAATCCAGATTGTCAGTCAACTGCAAAGAGTCAAATAAGCCACCTTGATACAGATCGTTCTCTACAGCTTTTATAAACAGTTCTAAATTCGGCATAAGTTTAGGATTAACGTTACTCTTGCGCTTAAAAGGACATTCATTGACATGCGTAGATCCTTCGTGCATGAGCTTCAAATTAACATTCCTAACGAAAAGTCTGATTGCAAGTAGATAATTGCTTATACCTGCTTTCTTGGTTGGAATGAAAGAAAGTCCTTTCTCCAAAAGCGTTGTCTCTGCTGCAGTTAAACGATAGTCAGATATATTCCATATCAATGATTTGGCTTCCATTTGTGTCTGTGCTGTTGATTGTACCTCTCCACTTTGTTGTCCAGACGTTTGGCCACTTGCTCGTTGTCGTGGTCTATGGACCGTTTCCTCGCGTTCCTTATGGGGAACGGAACTGTTCCAAAATCCTGTTGGCGGCCCTCTCTTAAATTTTCCAAGTGTATCTTCGTCTTACAACAGTATCCGTTCGAATCATAGATGTCTCCACAGGTCCTGTTGGCACGGTCTTTGTTCAGTTGGTGTGAAATATACAGAAGTCACTGATTTAGGACTCAATAGAGCTAAGTTGAAATTATTAACAGCAGCACTATCCAAGGAACTTTCCTGATTCACCAATAAAGGTGATCTAGCCCCATTTACTTCAGCCAAGCTCCCTGCTTCCATCCTTTCTCCATCGACAACAGCTGTCTCATTGTTGCTTGAGGTTGTAAATGTATACCTCTGTTGATGTCAGATGAGACATCCTTACGGGGCACAACCTTGGAGGGCACATCCTTGGGGGGTACAGTTCTAGGCCAAACAAACACACAGTTGGATTCAAAATCTCGCTTGTCCCTGTTAATCTTCTTCCTTTTGTGTGTAAGCAAATTGTTGCCATAGCGATTAACACGTTCGACTATCTCTTGTAAAAATAGATCCGTCGAATCACTTCCCATCAATCCTGTTAGCTTGTCCTGCTGTTGAGTTAAGATATCCAGCAATTCAGTCTCTTTAGGTTTAAAGAAATCCACAAGCAGCCTCATGTAGTCCATGCTAGCTTGCAGATTAATGTTTTGCCACCGTAACAATAATTCCGGATATACGTTGCCGTAACTCGGCATATTCAAGATCCGTAAGCCACGAGGAACAATCTTTAACTGAATGCTTGCCTCCATATGATGCCTCTGACATTGGAGGCGTTTAAATCTAAACAGGTTATTCTCTATGTCCTTTTTCAGTTGTTTTACTAAAATTTCAGTATCGGTATCTACTACAGGATATTCTGTTTCAATGAAACCACCATCCGTTAAAAGTGGATTAACCAAATCTTGCAAAACGTTACATAGCGGTCCCATGGTACCAAGTACTGGTCTCTCTTTCCTTATCACGGCTGAACCGGATTCCACCACCACATCCATCCACGCAGACAAGAAATAAAAAACGTTTGCCCAAAATGTCCAAAAAACAAATAAATCCAAAAACAAAGCCCAACTGGATGTAGCGTGGTAACTCTTCAAAAAATCAGTAAAAAGCGTTTATAAAAACAAGCAGCGTTTAATCACAAAAACGTAACAAATAACGTTAGCGCTATCGAGGTTTCCCTCTTCTTCAGACGTTATACATTCAAAAGCACCTAACCTCAATTTATGTCCCTTTTCAAAATACATCATTTCCTTAGACCTACAGCTAAAACATACATCATTTCCTGTCGTCTTGAATAAACCTGTCTACTGTGTGTGTGTGTGTGTGTGTGTGTGTGTGTGTGTATATATATATATATATATATATATATATATATATATATTTATATATTTATATATATCTTTACTCTATATTTTCCATTAGTTCTATTAGTGTGCATGTGTGAGTTTTGTGTCTGGGCACATGCCCACTTGCATTTTTTAAAGATGTCTGAGAAACAGAAAGGAACCACAGGGTTCAAGCAATGTGAGGAATGTGGCAGGATGATGCCCACCGCGAATGGGCATCTTTCTTGTGTTTATTGTTTGGGGGTGCACATTTGGAAATCAACCACCATGTGAACTTTACAAGGGTTTCAGTGCTCAAACCCTTGCAGAGAGGGGCAACAAGCTTATCTTCAAATGGCTGCTAAAATGCCCTTCTGGCGAGGCTTTGTCTGAGGTGGAGACATCCAAGTCTCCAAAAAAAGGCCCCAAGAAAAGGAGTAATTCAGTTCCTGCATCTCCTAAATTACTGGAATCAAAATCTACTAAGGGCCAGGTGCCAACTCCTCCCTTGGAAAAAGGCCCAAGATACCAAAATCAACACCAACTACTACTGCTCTGGCACCGAAGCCTGTCACGTTTCCCACAGTGCCGAAGACTGCTGAAACTACAAAAATTCCTACAGCACCAACTTTATCAGCAGTGCTAATGATCCTCTCAGCACCAGCAGTAGTTTCCTTTCACATACCAGTCACTTCCTTCCCTGCAAAGCAAGTTAATGGTCGACCGACTATGGTGCCAAAGATCAAGATTATACCCAGGAATAAGTGCTTCCCATCTATAGACCCCCTTCTTGGGTCAGCAATTAAGCCCATTCATTGAAAGACAGAATCACCCTTGGGGATGTCCGTCTGATCCACCAGGAGCCTTTCAGATCTTGACGTAGTCAGATTAGTGGATCAGCTCTTGGCAGCCAGAGGTCTCCCTGCCCCATCTAGGACCTCTCTCCCATCTGGAGCAGAAGTTTACTCTCCAAGGACTCCCACTTATCTTCCTCCTTCAACCTCTCTGCAGGTCTTGGAGTCCTCAACTTTGACATTCTTGGTGCCAACTACTTCGGTGCTGATGGTGGACCTCACCTTGGCTCTGGAACTGACTCTGTGGTCGGTGGCTCCATCGGAGCTAACCCACCCATGGGACTGTGACTTGGCTGCCAGTTCTGGGATCCCTGGATCAACTTCGATCTTTTCCATGATGCCGTCTATGATTCCTGGTGCTCTGGCACTTCTGAGTCTTCTCATGGCTCCTACTCTGGAGGCAGGCTCATCAGAGCAGGGTGTGACCCCAGTTCTGAGGTTGTCTTTCTAGGTTCTGGGCTCCCACCCCTCCTCAGGTGGGCTTGCCTTCCAGGCTCACAGCTGGCACCATCCCTGTCAGAGTGTCACATCTATGTATCCTCTGGCTCACAGCTGTCGCAATCTGCTACACTGTGGCAGTGGGCATAAAAACAGCAAGACAGCCTGTTGGAGCGTCACCTCTACTCTGATTCATCCTTGGATCTTTCCCCCAAGGGACCACCCTGTAAAAGAATGTGAAGAGGAAGCAGCTGGATTCCCTGGAAGAATCGGTCATGGAGGATACAGATTTCAATGAAGGGGAAGGGTCCCCTCGATCACCCTCTGAAGATGTCTCCTTTGGAGAGATCCTGGAAATTTTAAAACAGAGGGATGATTGGAAGTCCATAGACCATCCTCCGAAGAATCTGTTTTCTTGCAGGCTTTTTGTGCCCACCCATCTACTTCTTGGGTTACCCCACCTGCCGATGAACTGGGCAAACTCATCATGCTGTGTGCGTGGAAAGCCCCTGATACTATAGAGTCAATTCCTTGGAGACTGGACAAAATTATTTCTGTGCACAAGGATCAGCCTCACTAGTCTAAAGGTCTAGCAGTACATGCCATGCAGGTGGCGACTGCCACAAAGAAGCAACTCACCGAGGTGAGTCCAACTGTCCATCCACCTAACAGAGAGTCCATTATGATAGACAGATTCGGGAAGCGGGTCTTTGCTTCATTGACCTTCACCATACAGTTCTTGAATTTTTTGACACATTTTATGTGACTCCAAAGGGATCAGATAACCGAGCTTTTAGAAACCTTAGCAGGTGCAGCATCTGATGAGGTCCATGATATGGATGACTCTAAGCTTGCCACCCTAGAGTCCATCTCCAACCCATACATGCAGCTTATTGCACATACAGCCAAAGGGACTTCCAGGCCAACAGGTACAGGCTTTGCCATTAGGCATACCTGGATGTGCTTGTGTGACTTTGCAGACCCCTTCAGGTCTTCCTTTATCAATGCTCCCATTGATGCTTCGTCCCTTTTCGGCCCAAAAGTCAGAGACACATTAGCCAAGTGTGAGAAGGATGGAAAGACCCTTTCTGCTGTGGGCGTGCATTTTTTCCACACCTCAATTACCTTATTCCAGGAATCAGAGAAGTGGAAAGATGTGGTTCAGAAAGTCCAAATGGCCTTTTTGGGATACATGTGGCGAGTATTCCTCCAGGGGCAGATGGGGGAACTCTTTTGGAAGATGTTGCTCCTGTGGCAGATGGGGCCCATGTAAACAGGGTTCCAGGGATTCTTTCTCTGGGTAACCCTACCAGCGCTCCTGAGCAGTGGCCTGATTGCTTAACTCTGGAGGCAGTCGGATAAAGATTTTCTCTGCACCACACAGCCATGACACACAATAACACCAGATTCTTGGGTCCAGACAATAATTACCAGAGGTTACCATATCCCCTTCAATATTTATCCCAGACCACAAAGACAAATCCTTAATGTTCCACCCAGTCAGATGATATAGCATCACTCAAAATACAAAAGCTGTTCAAAAATTAGTCATCCAAACAGTCCCACCAGACCAAATAGGATCCGGATTTTACTCAAGATTCTTTTTAGTGCCAAAAAGAAAATGGACTGTAGGCCAATCTTAGACCTCAGTGTACTAAACAAGTTTGTTCAACAGGAAAAATTCTGGATGGTCATGGTTCAGTCTATCCTTCCGTATCTGGAGAAAGACAATTGGATGTGCTCCATAGATCTTCAGGATGTATATTACCACATTAAAATGGACAAATGCTCCAGAAGATACCTCCGCTTCTGGCTAGGAGCCAGCCATTACCAATTTTGAGCACTGTCCTTTGGTCTCACCACAAACCCCAGGGTGTTCACGAAATGTGTGGCAGTAGTAGCAGCTCACCTAAGGCTACAGGGATTCCATGTCTTTCCATATTTAGACGACTGGCTCCTCACCACTCCCAACAGCCAACTGCTGATTTCTGCCTTGGACTCTATTCTAAGGCTTTCAGAGTTCTTAGGCATCTCAATCAACAGGGAAAAGTCAAAGCTATCCCCCATACAGGACATAGAATTCATTGGAGAATGACTAAAGATCCTGCATGGCTGCTCTTCCTCCTCACAGATTGGAAATGTTGAGGTTACAACTACAAGTGATACTCTCTCAAGACAAAGTTCTAGCCCATCAAATCTTACAGCTCCTTGGGTCCATGGCAGCAGCAATTACCTTAGTTCCGCAGGCAAGATACCACATGAGGTTACTTCTTTATGTCTTTCTACCAATTCCCCTAATTCCCCAATTTCTGAAAAAAAGCCCAACAGTTGAGAATCAAAGTGATTCTCATTGCACCTTATTGGCCCTGTCAAGTCTGGTTTCCCTTTCTCTAGCCTCACTTACTTCACTGTATGTAGATTCTCAATCCAACTCCAGACCTGTTGTATCATCTACAGGGTCTGGTCGATCCCAACTTACTAAATCTCAAGCTGACAGCTTGGTTTATCCACTTCCAGTAATTGCCAGGCAAAATAACTTATTTTCCCAGTACAAAAGATACTTCTGTCTTCTTATAAACTATCAACCAGAAAATGTTATCTTAGCAAATGGAAGAGATTTGTGCATTGGTCTGATGAAAAGGATATTAATCCTTTTTCAGCCTCGATTAACAAGGTCTTGGAATATTTATCCACCTTATTCCAATTGGGAGCCTCTACTTACATTATTAGAGTCCATTTAGCTGCCATTTCAAATTTCTATAATGGTTTCGATGACCTTTCCTTGATGTTCCACTGTCTCTGCAAAACCGTTCTTGATGGCACTTCACATTTGAAACCGCCTTTCAAAGAGCCCATTGCACCTTGGAATTTAATGTTGGTCTTACAATGTTTGGCCCATCAGCCTTCTGAGCCAACAGCCACCTGCAATATCAAATTTTTATCTTGGAAAACTCTATTCCTGGTAGCTATCATGTCAGCCAGGAGAATCTCAGAATTGCAGGCTCTGTGTGCAAAATACCTGTATATCATTTTTCACAATGAGAGAGTAATACTCAGACCTAATCCCTCCTTTTTGCCTAAAGTAGTGTCAGATTTCAATGTTAATCAGTCCATAGACCTACCAGTTTTCTTCCCAAATTTCTGAAACAATGGAGAATATTGTTTACATTTGTTGGATGTACACATTATGTTTTTTCTTGGATAGGACAAAATCTTTTAGAAAATTTAACCAATTGTTCCTATCCTTTTAGGGTCCTAGACTGGGAAAACCAGTTTCGAAAGTTACTCTGTCAAAATGGTTGAGAGATTGCATCAGTTTTATTTATAAACAAAATAAGCTGGACTTATCAACAAAAGTCAGGGCACATTCTACCAGATATGTTTCCACTTCAGTAGCCTTTCATTCCAGAGCTTCTATGGATGATATATGTGCAGCCGCAACTTGGGCTACTCCCCATACCTTTATCACTCATTACATATTGGTATGGTCTTCAGGGGAAGAGCATCCTTTAGCTCTATAGTACTCAGGAATATCCTTCCCTAGGGCCTCCCAGGTGTAAAGTAGCTAGAGACTCCGTCCCAACAGTCAAGAATGAATGGAGATTGACAACATCAGATAAAGAAGTTAGGTTCTTACCATAACGATCCATCTGGGTTGTCGATCTTCATTCATTCTTGCCATCCCAGCCACCTTCCCCTCCTAAGACTCCTGGAGGTTCGCAACTAGTCCTGGGATTCTAGTAAGGTTGTTGCTCAGACAAAGCTTCCATATTTTTTTTCTACTGTATTGGCAAACTCGATCTGAGGGGAAGGGAAGGGGTCTATATCACATAGTCGAGGTTTTATAACTTTGAACACATAATGTTAAAACCATTATGTTCAAAGTTACAAAATTTCGACTATGGATAAAAAAAAAAAACAACGGAAAACAGAATAAACAGTTTTAAGCAGGGGGGCAAGCCCCCCTGCACCCCCCACATGGGGGCTGCACCCACCACACCCCCGCTACTCAAATATACCAACTTCAGGATTGCACCCCACTGAACAAAATGGAAGCCTCCGGTTATGGAGATTTCAATTGAAACACTCAAACTTTTACAAATTCAAACTTATGGCCTCAACCATATGAGGTTCAAACTTGTAAAAGTTCTACGTGATAGGAACCCGAGGGGAAGAGAGGAATTATGGGTAGCCTTGGCTTGAGAGTTTCTGGCTGGCGTGAGCTTGATATAATGGCCGAGACCCAACAGGCAAGAATGAATGAAGATTGACAACACAGATAGAGCATGCAATAAGTACTGTGAACTGTAGTATATAATACTAAATGGATAGGAGTTCTAATCTCACATCCTCCAACTCTGTGTGTATAGCAATATATCCCCTCATAGCCCAACAGATATTTCCATATGGGCTGTCTCTGTGCAACATTATGCATTTACATAGTTATAAAGCTTTTCTTACTGTTTCACTGCATTTGTGTACTGTTTTATACTGTTTTAATTGTATTTTTCATTGCTACATACTGTTTCATTACTCTAATTGCATTTTTACTAAATTACTTAACTGTAAACTGCTTTTTCATACTGAGAATAGTATTTTCTGTTTGTGAGTGCTCTATCTATGCTTTTCTGTGCATTTTTTGTGAGGTTTCTGTGTTCTAGTCAGGTATCATATAATTGATTTGTTTGCAGTTAAAAGCATTCTCTAGAGTCTCTTTGCTCCTTTTTCTGTTTAAAACTTTAATTTAGTGGCTAGAGCTAGTAGCTGTAATAGTTTCCTACCCACCCTCCCTATTGGTGTCTTGTTCTTATACTTGGTAGCTTTGCAGTTGCCCGCCCATACTACAAATTTATTCTGGGACACTCCTCCCAGTCTAGTATCATTAGCTCATTCTACCTTATACAGAGATAACATTTGAGAAGGCCAACCCACTTAGGTTCTTAAACTTGAATTATCTTCTCTTCCTGCTTTCTCCCTTTCTAGTTTATTAAAAAAAATTGCTAGAATCTCCTTGTGGTCTGACTGAGTGAGCTTCTCAGCTGATAAGTATATTTTTGGCACTTTTTAACTGTTCAGAGTCAAATAAAACAATAACTGAATTCAGTTCAGAATACAGTTTGAATAAATTGTATTTATTTAAACTGTATTTGCTCTAATATTGCTACACACTCAAGTGTGCTAGCTTGCACTGCACTTGAATTGTTTTTAATGCTGTTTTAGCTGCTTTTCTGTAAATAAATAAATTCTAAGTGTGTTTCCTACCATTCCTGTAACTAGTCTAGTCCAAATACAGATTTGTTGTATCCAGTACTGTTTGTAAGCTTCTGAGCCCCCCAAGCCTTTCTGTGTTGGAGGGAAGCCTTCTAGCTTAACAGTGGGAGTGGTAAGCACTAGGTAGCCTATCTACCACAAAAGGAGTGTTTTCTGGCCCAGAAATTGTAGATGTTAAGTTGTTATTCTCGCCTTCATTCTTGCTGGATGGGTTCGGAGCCGATCCTCGGCTCCGACTCGGCCTATACTATAGCTCGAGAGCTATTTTTACCGGCTTGAGGCAGCCCTATATCCCACAATACCATGCGCTAACTCCCCAGATCTCGTTTGCTGCTTCGCTGCGAGGTTGCGTTTTTACCAGCTCAGGTCAGTGTAAAAATTTCTTTTCTTTTTGTGAGGACTTTTAAAATTTAAGGTTAGTTTTCCCTATCTATTCATTATCTACCCTTAAGAGTTTATTAACAGTTTTCATTAAGCTCTCCCATCCCCTCCTTTAGTCAAATTGATAAACGGGCCTTCGGGCTTTAGTTTTTCTATAGTTATTCCTATAGTTTGCCCTTATTGAGTGGGTGTGTGTGTGTTTTCCTAGTCAGCCCTTTAACTTCTCCCCTTGTGTGAGTGTTTGAGTGAGTTGTGTGTGCTGACTGTGTTAGATTGTTAGTGTCCATTATAATGTCCAAAGACACTAAAGTCTCAGGATTCAAGAAGTGTGACTCGTGCTGTCAGAAGATGTCTCTGACAGACGGTCACACTTCTTGCGTTTATTGCCTGGGACCCTTGCACCTGCAGGACTCTTGTTCCATTTGTCACAGATTTAGTCCAAGAGTCCTGCAGGAGCGCCGCAATAAGCTAATTTTGAGGGGCTTATTGAAGCCTGATGACTCCCCGTCTAAGTATGACTTGGGGAAGTCGTCCAAGCCTGCCAAACCCTCGGCTCCAGTTCTTGAGTCGATGGCTGGCGGAACCAAAAGTGCTCCGACATCGGCTCCAGTCGGATCCGATGCGAGCAAGACTTTTCCCACTCCGAAACCCGTATCGGAGCCGACAACAGCGCGCAAGCGCTCTAGGTCACCCTCCGTAGAGTCCATTCGTTTGGCTCCAGGATCGCCCTTACTGTCGGAGCGGAGTCATAGGACTCATTCCTCCAGGTCTTCCAGGCTGTCCGACCATGACATTAAGAGGGTGGTCAGTAGACTCCTCAAGTCTCAGGTACTGGCCCAAATACTCCAAAGCCCATCTCATCAAACTGTGGCTCCCTCGGTGCCAATTTCGATTCCTCCTCCGACTCTTCAGTTGAGCTTGGAGCCAGAGTTTGTTGGAACCGGGACCCTACCCACGTCAGAGCCAATACTACCACCTTCGGCCCCGGCGTCGTCTGCTCCGACCTCTTCATTGGTGCCGTCCATGGAGAGGTCCGGGTGCCGGGACTCCATCGTCAGCTCAGAGGGGGCGAGTTGCATCGGACCCTTGTCTGACCCCGTTCTCCCTCTCGGAGCGTCAGCGCTGGTTAGTTCGGCCCCGACATCATTCTCTGAGCCTTCTCTGTTGGCGCCGGGAGTGGTTCTGGTATACTCGGAGCCAGGACTTTCTTCTGTGCCTGATAGGGGAGCCTTTGAGGTGATGAGGAGTGTGCTGGATCCGGTGTCCACTCCAAGGTTGGTTCCTTCAGCTCCTCCCTCTACAGTGCCTGTTACGGTCTCTGGTCATCCTCTGGCAATTGATAGCAGAGATCCAAAGCATAGGGTACCCACTTTGGGTGTCTCTTCTTCATCCGAGGCCTCCCCTGAAGCTTCAGGGGAACCACCTAGGAAAAGAAAGTGCAAGAGGAAGTACGTAGACTCTCCCGAGTCTATCACTTCGGACACCGACTTGGATGAGTTGGAGGGTTCCCCGAGATCCCCCTCTAAGGATGTCTCCTTTTCAGACATCCTAGAGATCCTGAAACAGAGGGGGAATTGGTCCACCCTCAAACCCTCCGAGGACGAGTCAGTTTACCTTGACGCTTTTGGGTCTCGCCCTTCCACCTCCTGGGTGTCCCCTCCTTTCGACCCACTGATGGAAGTAGTGGCCAGAAAGGCATGGGCAGCTCCTGAATTGATGGAACCTACCCCTAGGAGGCCGCCTAAATTTATTTCTTCTCCGGTAGACAAACCATTTCTGACCAAAAGTGTATCCATAGATGCTATGGTGGTAGCAGCCACCACTAAGAAGGAATTAGCTGATCCTTCTGTACCTGTTCATCCTCCTTATAAAGAGTCCAGGACTATGGACAGGTACGGTAAGCGGACATTTGCTTCAGCGACCTTTGCCATGCAGTCGCTGAACTATTTATGTCATTTCACCCGCCTTCAGAGAGATTTGCTCAAAGGACTGGGTGAAACCATACAGGATCCTTCTGCTGCAGGGTATCAGGACAAGATTAACTCCCAACTGGCTACCCTGAATTCCATTGCCAACTCCTCCATGCGGCTTATCTCTTATGCAGCCGATGGAGCGAGTAGGGCCACAGGCACAGGTGTTGCGTTAAGACGTCACACCTGGATGCGACTCTGTAATTTTGCTGATCCCTTCAAGGCATCCTTCACCAACACTCCCTTTGATGGTTCAGAGTTGTTTGGACCTCAGGTGAAGAATACCCTCACCAGGTGCGAGCAAGATGGTAAGACTCTCTCTGCCGTGGGAGTCCACTTTTCCACACCATCTAGACCATACACTAAAGGTCAGAAGGGTGGAAAGATGTGGTTCTGCAAACCACAGGGAGTCACGCCTGCCGCACGTGGTGAACTTCCCCCCAGAGGCAGAGGGGGGAACAATAATAGACGCCGCCCCCGGGGCAGAGGGGGTCCACAGAACCAGGGTTCCAGGGAATCCTTCCCTGACCAACCCTTTCAGCATCCCTGAGAAGCTGCCCGACTGTCCACCTTCGGAGGCAGTCGGGGGAAGATTATCTCTGTACCCAGAAGCCTGGCAATCCCTCTCTCAAGACAAATGGGTACAGTCGATCATATCCGGGGGTTACAAAATCCCCTTCATTTCCCCCCCGATCCAACCGCCAAGACCCCTCCCAGACGTACCACCCAGACAAAGGGGTCAGGCACAGCTAGAGATAAAAAAGCTGTTAGAAAAAAAGAGTCATCCAGGCAGTCCCAGCAGACCAGCTAGGATCCGGAATCTACTCCAGGTTCTTTTTGGTACCAAAAAAGACAGGAGATTGGAGACCCATTTTGGACCTCAGCAGACTGAACAAGTCTGTGCAGAAGACAAAATTTCGGATGGTAAAGCTGCAGTCCATTCTACCCTTCTTGGGCAGAGACAACTGGATGTGCTCGTTAGACCTTCAGGACGCGTACTATCATGTAAAGATACACAGGCGCTCCAGGAGGTTTCTCTGCTTCAGGCTGGGAGCCAGTCATTACCAATTCAGAGCCCTGCCCTTTGGTCTCACCACAGCCCCCCGGGTGTTCACCAAATGTTTGGCAGTGGTCACGGCTCACCTGAGACAATAAGGATTCCAGGTGTTTCCATATTTAGACGACTGGCTCATTACCGCTACCACCAAGCAGCATCTTATCATAACCAGGGATTACACCATTCGCATTTGCAACAAACTAGGTATTTCCATAAATTTCACAAAATCCTCCTTGTTGCCTTGTCAATGTATAAACTTCATAGGCGCCGTGTTAAACACCACAGAAATGTCTGCAACATTACCACCTCAGAGAGTGACAGACATACGGCGGAATGTTCAGTTTCTGTTTCAGTCCAACAGAATTCAAGTCAAGTTAGTACTGAAAACATTAGGCCTCATGGCAGCGGCGATTCTCCTTCTCCCCTTAGCCCGCTTCCACATGAGAATTCTCCAGTGGATGCTTTTTTCTCAGTGGTCCTTTCAACAGCTCCCAATGACTCACAAAATTTTGATAACCCCAACTTGCAAAAAATACCTCTCCTGGTGGATGGTCTCCCCTCAACTTCTTCAGGGCAGACCCTTTTTTCTTCCCCCTCCAGTTGCCACAGTGACAACGGATGCCTCCCTGATTGGGTGGTGGGGGTACTATCAGGGCAGGACTGTCCAGGGCACATGACAACAATTAGAATGCCACCTGCACATAAATGTCCTGGAGATGAGAGCAGTGCTTTTATCATTGCAAGCCCTTCAGGACTCTCTTCCCACGGGGACAATAGCAGTTCAAACGGACAATATGTCTGTAGTGTGGTACATAAACAAGCAGGGCGGAAAAAGTCTTACCCCCTATGTCGAGAAGCACTCAGACATTGGCAGTGGGCGATCTCCTCTCAACGGTTTCTGATAGCAATGCACATCCCCGGGAGGTCCAACGTCATAGCAGACAGACTGAGCAGGACAATTCTCATGCCTCACGAGTGGTCTCTAAATCAGGCGGTAGCAGAGAGAATTTTCCAGAAGTGGGGCCAGCCTTGCTGCGACCTTTTCGTAACACCTCAAAACAGCAAGTGCCTCGACTTCTTCACACTCTTCCCTCTACCAGGCCATCCCCCCAGAGACGGTCTTGTCCACGATTGGCCTCGGGGTCTTCTATACGCTTTTCCCCCTTTTCCATTGATTCTGCAGTTAATTCAGAAAGCAAACGCATTGAGATCCAAAATGATCCTCATTGCTCCGTACTGGCCTCGACAAGTATGGCTTCCATTCCTGCACCGTTATCTACTGGAACAGCCGTGGCATCTGGAACCATTTCCAGACCTTTTGACCCATCTGACGGGTAAGCTGCACCAGTCTCTTCAGTCCTTCAACCTCACAGCTTGGTTGCTCCACTTCCAACCATAGCCAGGCTTCCCTTTATTTCTCTTCCTGTCCGTGATATCATTCTTGCCTCCCATAAGTCCAATACTAGGAAGACTTATGCGAGTAAATGGAAGCGTTTTTCGTTCTGGACAGAAGCTAGGTCCTTAGATCCTTTTAATGCATCAATTCATAAAGTTCTAAATTTTCTGGCGGAGCTTTTTCATTCAGGGTCGTCGTCGGCCACTATCAGAGTACAACTAGCGGCCATTGCCAATTTTCATGTAGGGCTCTCAGAAACCAATATTATGTCCCATAAACTCTGTAAAGCTTTCCTCGAGGGCATCTTCTTGCTCAGACCTCCCATTAAGGATCCTCCTCCACAATGGGATCTAAATTTGGTGTTAACTTCATTAATTCTCCCTCCATTTGAGCCTGCAGCTTCTTGTTCCCTCAAGCTTCTCTCTTGGAAAACTCTGTTTTTGGTGGCTATAACCTCTGCCAGAAGGGTGTCGGAACTTCAGGCCTTGTCTGTCCGTCCCCCTTATTTGGTTTTTCATAAAGACAGGGTAGCTCTCAGAACAAATCCTTCCTTTCTACCAAAAGTTTCTTCTGAATCAAATCTGAACCACACTATTGGCTTGCCTGTTTTCTTCCCAAATTATTCAAACAGGGCTGAACAGAAACTACATTCCTTGGATGTTCATCGTCAACTGCGGTATTATCTAGACAGGACAAAACAATTCAGAAAGTCAGAACAGCTTCTCTCTGGAAAAAAGGACTTCCAGTATCAAAGGTAACTCTTTCCAGATGGTTAGCATCCATCATTACCTTTGTCTACGAGTTGAGACATAAACAACTTCCTTCAAGACCTAAGGCTCATTCAACCAGGGCACTATCAACCTCAACAGCCTTTCAAGCAAGGTTACCATTAGATGCCATTTGTGCAGCAGCTACATGGGCTTCTCAACATACTTTTATTACCCATTACAAACTTGATATAGCCTCCAGAAATAGAGCTGACTTTGGTTCCACCATACTCAGGAGTCTGTTCTGTTGAGCCACCCAGGACCAAGGTGCTAGGGACGCTGTCCCATCCAGCAAGAATGAAGGCAAGAATGACAACTTAACATTAAGAAGTTATGTACCTACCATAACGTTCCATGTTAGTTGTCTTCTTCTCGCCTTCTTTCTTGCATCCCTCCTTCCTGCCCCCTAGCCTGGACAGACTTGAAGGTCTCTGAGTCCTTTTCTTTCATGATACATAGTTATTCAGGGTTACCCGTATCATGAGTGTTACCAGCAGGTAGACCGTATTTTTATATAATGGCTTATTTTTTGGTAACAATAAAACTATACTATGTATTAGCTGTCAACGAGATCTGGGGAGTTAGCGCATGGTATTGTGGGATATAGGGCTGCCTCTAGCCGGTAAAAATAGCTCTTGAGCTATAGTATAGGCCGAGTCGGAGCCGAGGATTGGCTCCGAACCCATCCAGCAAGAAAGAAGGCGAGAAGAAGACAACTAACATGGAACATTATGGTAGGTACATAACTTCTTATTATTGGCCATTTGGGCAGTTTTTCCATCTCTCTCAACTTTTCTGGTTTAAAAGCCCAAGTTAGAGCTTGTTTCTCCCTTTTCCTATAATTAGTCTACTCCAGATACAGATTTGCTTTATCCAAGACTGTAAGCTTCTGAGCCCACCAAGCCTTTCTTTGTTGGAGGGAAGCTTTCTAGCTTATCAGTAGGAGTGGTAAGCAATTGGTAGCCTATCTAGCACAAGAGGATTAGTTTCTGGTCCAGAAAGTGTAGTTTATTGGCCATTTGGGCAGTTTTTTCCATCTCTTTCAACTTTCTGATTTAAACCCCCACATTTGCTCTTGTTTCCCACCTTTCATGTAACTAGTCTACTCCAGATACAGATTTGCTGTATCCAGGATGGTATGTAAGCTACTGAGCCCCCCCCAAGCCTTTCTGTATTGGTGAGAAGCCTTCTAACTTATCAGTGGGACTGGTAAGCACTAGGCAGCCTATCTATCACATGAGGAGTGGTTTCTGGCCCAGAAATTGTAGTTTATTGGCCGTTTGGCAGTTTTTCCATCTCTTTCAACTTTCTGGTTTAAAAGCCCATGTTGGTGCTTGTTTCCCACCTTTCCTGTAACTAGTCTAGTCCAGATACATACTTGCTGTATCCAGGACTGTTTGTAAGCATCTGAGTTGTGCCAAAGTCTGCTCTTCAAATTTTCACTTAGATCTGCCAGTTATCGCCTCTCCTGCACTTTTACTAGCTTATTAGTCTAGCACTTTACCAGACTTCTTGTAGCAATTATTGCAGCACACAAAAGTGCTACCAGCACTAAACGCTCTACAAGGAAACAGCTCCAGTACTTATTATTAATGTCCACCCCTCCAGCCATGTCTAAAGGTCAGTTCCCTGTGCTTTCTCCTACTAACCTGGTGAACTTGGGCATCCTGAGGCAATGTAGCAGCTGCCTCATGTACACTGACAACCCTCTCCTCTTACATCACAACACTTTGACTTAAGAGAGATGCACTTATATTTCCAAATTGGAAGCCACACACTCTCCATCCAAGACGAGAATAGCTGGTCAAGAGGAGAAGGTCAACACTTGCACCACATCATATGAAACACACAGCCCTCCAGAACACACACCAGCACTGCCTTCACATAAATACACAAATCACGCACCCACCTTCATGGAGGCTCTCAATAAAAATCTACCCAAATAGCAGAGACCTCCAAGGCAGAAACACACTCGAACACCACAACACAGCACTAATCACAAGAGACATAACTCTCCTAAATAGTGTGCCACTCAACCAAAGCCCCTAAGGCAAAACAGCATGCCCAATACACTAGTCATAGGTGACTCAATAGTAAGAGACACTGATGTCCCACCCAATAGGTTGAATAAGGAGAAAGTAACAGTCAGCTGCCTGTCAGGTGCCAGGATCTGCCACATAATCCATGCACTCAGGTCCCTCAACAGGTACAAATATGACTCTGTCATTGTATGTGGGTGTGAATGACCAGAGATGTACCTCCCTGGACTACATGAAAAGAAACATGGAGGAGCTCTCAGATTATGTTGCCCAGGAGGATATGACCCTAGCCCTGAGCAGCATCCTACCATCACCCAGAATGATAGCACAGTACAAGCAGAAAATGATTGATTTTAACAATTGGCCAAGTTTCTGGTGTCATTCTAGGAGGATCCAGTATCTGCCTGGGATGACATGACTAACAGACCTCGATGCTTTGCTAGAGATGGCCTGCATCTGTCACCCCTGGGCTTCCGGATACTGGCCAAGGCTCTTGCCACCCCTATAGTGCCTTTTTAGGCAGTGTTCCAGAGGCCAAATTACCACAGTAACAGTTACAAACAAATGCAATCTGAGGGTCATGATGCTCAAAGCTAGAAGTCTAAATCTCAAAATGCACTCACTTGAAGCACTCCTTAAAATGGATAACATCGACATTTGTGCTGTAACAAAGACCTGGTTCAAGGCAGCAGAAAGCACCCCTTGCACTACCAGGCTATAACTCATTCCACACCTTTCAGCCCCAGAACTTGGACTGAAGATCCAAAGGTGGTGGTGTTTCCATATTCATAAAGGATGTACACACCTCCAGACTGGTAGCCCAACATAATGCATCATAGATACTTCAGGTGCAGCTAACATTGGGTAAGACAGCACTTCAGGTCGTAGCCTGCTATAGGTCCTCAACCTTGTCCCAAGACTCACACTCCACATTCCTAAGCACCCTGGAGAATATTAGGGTCCTACCTAACACTCTCGTACTGGGTGGCTTCAATAACCTCTCCATTAACTGGGAAAAATACTCATTTACCAATACACTTACCCAACGTTTCCTGGAATAATTAATTGCAATGCCCTGAACCAGCTCATTCTTACGCCCACTAGAGGTAGCAATTTCCTTGACCTGGTCATTACTAACATGAGCAACTGTTGCTCTACCCCAATGGTCAACTCCTTCCTGGTAAGATCTGACCACAAACTAATTACCTTGGAAATCCACATCCCCCCCCCCCCAGCAAAGGTAACCACCATGAAAAACTTCTCCAAAGCTAACTTTGGGTTCCTAAAAACAGAGTTGGCTAACTTCACGGTACCCATGCAAATGGAGAATAGCTGCATGACCGCTGAATCATACACCAGTGCACTGTACGAACACGTATACAAATGCATGGATCTCGCCATACCCAATAGAACCAAGATGCTCTCCTCCAAACAAAGGAAGCCAATCTGGTGGTGCCATAAACAAACTCTACAACAGAAGGAGGAAACTGATGCAGAATAAGGTAAAGTCCCAAGACTGGAAAAACTTTCTTGTCAGCCTCAACAAAAAGTTGAGATCCCTCATCAAATCCTCTAAAGCTAGCTATGAAAACAGAATTGCAGCAGATAGTAAAGACAACCACAAGGCCTTCTATAGTTATGTAAAGAATCTCCACGGCAATACCCAGATTTGCTCGGAGCTACTACACAATGGTACCTCCTAAACCGAGCCAACAGATATTGCCAATATACTGGCTGACAGATTCAGTGCCAACTTTACCCCTCTCACCCTCCTAAAGGACCAATCACAATACCAGTAGACTGCCAGGCACCCAGTATTACTGCTGCACAGGTTAAAAGAGCACTGTCCAAGGCAAACACTACAGCTTCTATGGGACCTGACAATATGAAAAACGAAAAATACAAAGAAAAAACTAGCTCAAAAGACAGAAAGCCAAACAGAGCAGCTAAAATCCTCACTGAAGTAGCAGAATGCTTATTCAAGCCAAAAAATTGATCCAGAAGTAGTCCAAGTGCAAAACACAGCTTTATTAAATCCACATAAAACAGATGAGTGCTTTCATCCCAGAACACCAGAACTTCATCAGATACAATAAAATTGTAAAGTACCTCTTATAAAGACATGTGGAAGGCATCATAATCATGAAATGAAAGAAGACACACCCCCTTAAAGACATAGCATTAAAATGCAGTAAAACAGTTGTATATAATAAACCTTCTATAAAGATATCTTGTAGTTCACTGCTTATTTTAGTGTAAGCACCATTTAATTAATTGATGGAAGATTTTGCATAGGCTTTACTGTTTAAAATAAATAGTATCTTATTGTTATAGTCATCTAAGTTCATTAACACAACACCACCCCCTTGTCCAGTTTCATAATCCTAATTTTATCCAACACATCCTTGATTTCATTAATGGTGGGAGTCATCCCTGGCTGTGTTCTACATGAACTACAGAGTGAATTGGCACCTCACCTGTGTGCCCTGTTCAATCACATCCTCACCTCAGGCTTTGTCCCTACCGAATGGTGCACTACTACAGCCATCCCTCTCCACAAAGGAGGAGCTACTACAGACCCTGGGAACTATCTCCCTATTAGCCTGATGAGTCTGATATGCAAAGCTATGGAACACATCATCATGGACCTAATAAAAAAGGATATAGGGAATCTCCAAACTCTGAATCCCACACGGCTTGGTTTAATGAAGGGTAGATCATGCCAGCTCAACTTGGTCGCCTTCTTAGAGTCAGTCACCAGAGCTGTGGATGAAGGCAAGATGGTTCATACAGCCTACCTTGATCTGGCCAAAACCTTTGATACCATTCCCCACTCAGGAATCATAGAAAAACTCACCAAGCTAGGCATCAACTCCTATATCACTAGTTGGGTTGCAAACTGGCTCACAGGTAGAACCCACAGTGTGAAAGTAGCTGACTCCAAGTCAGACTGCTGACCAGTCATGAGTGGAGTCCCACAGGTTTCGGTGATGGGTCTTCTCCTATTTGGTATCTACTTGTCTGAAGTCCAGGCCAACATGAAGAGACTCTGTCTGACAAAGTTCACAGACGATTGCAAGTTGGGAGCTATTATTAACTCCCCAAGTGATGCTGACATCCTACAGAATAGCCTCACTGAGACCAACAACGGGTGTCAGAACCATGGCTTAAGCTCAATGCCAAAAAAAAGTGTCATCATACCCTTTGAGAAAAACCCGGTTCCCATGAATTACCACATTGATGGTAGTCCACTGAACACAGAAGGCATTATAAGAGATCTGGGAACACAGGTTGACCACAAACTCTCTTTTGATCACCACATTGCCACTGTGGTCAGAAAGTCCTTCTATGTGGCACATCTTATTACCAAGGGTTTTGCATCCAGGAAGAAAGAGGTCATTGTCTCCCTCTACTCTTCCCTCATTAGCCAGTCACCTGCAACAAATGGAGAGGCCACAAAAATACCTCACAAAGAGGATCCTAGACCTTAACACTTGTCCTATATGGACAGACTCACAAAACTCCAAGTATTCTCTGTCTCATATCGCCTATTTTGAGGCGATCTCTGCTTGACTTACAAAGCCATGCCTGACCCAGCTCTGTTAGAAATGCTACATCTAAAGAAATCCCAATCCCTCTGCACCACATGATCCAGAGACCTCAACCTCATTACCACAACCAACAGAACGTACTGGAGGGACAGGTTCATAACCCAGAGACTGCCCATGCTATGGAATAGACTTCCCATACATGTCAAGCAGAGCACCTCCCTGACCATCTTCAAGAGAAATCTTGATGAGTGGATGGAAAACAGAAAATTCACCCTGGGGATTATTCCAGTAGCTCTACTCAACAGAGGCACTGGGAACTAAGGTCAGGTGGCATGATGCCAGGGTAATCCTATAGCTAAGCTTGTAAAGGCCCCAGGGCCTTTAGCCTAGTACACACCTATAAACCTATGGTAAGAACATAACTTCTTTTTTCTATTTGGAATTATTCAAATGAAGTTAACAGACAAGTATTCTCAGAAAAAAATTAAAAAACTTTGTTTACAGTCAGTGAAGGAATCCACATCTTCCCTGTTCTGGCGTGTTTACACATGGACATTTTTACATAGATGTTTTTTTCACTCCACATAGCCTAGCAATAATGTACAAGATGAAATTAAATGCTAGGGATGTGGACACCCTGATGCTGTCTGGATACATATGGTTGTTAACTGCAAAATAATTTTCCCATTTTGGTTAGACTTTAAATAATTTGTAAAGCTCTATGGAATGACCACTGTACAATTTCTGACTCCCTTATCCTTTTCAATGGTCCTGCTCCTAAAGTCATTCCTAAAAACCAAACATTTTTACTATGGTCTATCCTCTCTATAACAAGGAAAATTGTTACCAAAAATTGGAAATCCCAATCTACTCCTGTCTTTAAAGTTGAGTTTATTCATCTTGTGAAATATAGTTGTAAAAATGAGATTGCTACTATAAAAGCAAGGACTAACAACACAACCCATCATTTAATTGCTTGGACAAAATTGTCTAATCTGTTAGAGAAATATTAAGTGCTCTCCTATGTATATTGCTTTTTTAGTTGTTATGGACATTGTAAACAGTTTGCTTTTTCTTGTTACTATACTGTTAGATTATTGTGTTATAAAATGAATAAAAACATTTTGAGAAAAAAGAAAAGAATCATATGCAGAAAAAAAAAATCAATATATTCCGTATTTCATATAATTTTAATACCAATGCACTGGAGCAAATTTTGCAACTACCCATTAGAGGTTCTAATAAACTTGCCATAGTTGAGGTAATTATAGGCCCATAAGCTTCACTAGCCTTATATGCAAAGCCATTGAATGCGTCATTTATGCAGGCATAAGCAACTCAACTTAATTGATCTAGTCTTCAACTGATTTAGTTTTGTGCAGGGCAGGTCCAGTCTCCAGAACCAAGTAAGTGTCACCCTACTACTGTACTTTTCCTTTATCAAACCCATCACTGAATATAGTGCCCTCTTTGGCATGTACGAATCCAAGCATATTGCTCTAAAGATTTCTGAGAAAATTAAAGGCCTTAAATCCTTTCACTATTCCAATAGGTTAGAATGACTCTTCTTAGACTCAGTAATCTATTAGCTGCTCTTAGGTGACCAGTGTCTTGCTTTTAGAAACATGAAAGACCCAATCTTATTTAATCTCCTATTTGTTTGCGAAACCAGTGGCACTACAAATGTATGCACTGAAGACCTAAAACTTAGCCATCAAACAAATGGAATACACTAGAGTAATGGATTCCTAACTCAATGTATTCCAAAATATGCAGGACCCATGGTAGCAATTGCTTCTGCATCTACGCCGGTAGGAAAATTTGATATTTGAGATTTTCCAATATTTTGATCCTTCACTACTTTGGCATTTAGATATTATGGCATCAGCATTCAACATTTTCAGAATAAATTACACACACACACTCACCCACGATGTGGGTGTGGGTGTGTGTGTGTGTGTATTTATGCTCAATTAAAAAATAAATTACACCTCTTCTTTTGGTGTTTCTCACTAATCATCTGAGAGGACTTAAAGAAGGCAACATGCCACTAATTTAGGAAGATACAACATCCTGGTGTCATGCAGCGACCTATGTAGAAGCTTAAAAACAAAGAAAATGATACAATAATGAATTTCACTTCATCTTTCTACTTGGCAAAATCAGGAAGGGTGGGCAGTTTCTCCATGCTTTATTCATTAAAGTCTATAAAAACTTGACATACAATGCAAGTAACAGCTTGCAGAGTCACACTGGCAGTAGAATAAACTTTTTTCCAAACTGTCCTTTGTCAAGGGGAAAAACGTGGCCAAGTGTTACATATTTGAGATTAATATTAGGCAGGACAATAACACAGGAATCTGCTATGGTATGTCTGTTGAGAGCACACACATCTATTTTTATATTGGGATGCTGAAGAACTTGAACTGAGGTATCTGCAAGCAGCAATAATGGCATTCCTAATATCAGGCTCCTTGTGATAAAGAGTCTACAGCATCTCTTCTTCCTTCACTAAATAAGCATTCAAATACTAATGAGTGAATGAACAAGGAACAACTGTTCTATCTAGACTGACCAGTTAATACTAAGTTACTAACGCATTCAGTCATATCTATTAATGAACTATTTTGGACCTTAATAAAGACACTCATTATCAGTAGCTGAAATTTTCTCGGTGCCCCCATCATGGGTTCATCATAATTGTCCTCCTTAAGTGTTCAAGCTGTAGAAAACCCTTGGCAGAGGTCTTCATATTGTTAGAAAGGAAAATGAGCACACAGTATTTTCAAGTGTGTGCAAAATATTTGAAAAGAAAAAAGAAAGGCACGCACATCACAGCTGTATGGTCTGCTGACCATCCCTCCTCTGACACACCTAATGGGGCTGGAGTGGCGTTTCCAAGTTAATCTGTGACATTTTGCATTAAAATAACCTCCAATCTCTTATCTGTAACAGGCAATGTACAAAAATAAGACATTACAAAATAAATAAAAAATGTTCAAAAGAGGTGAGCCACTATATGTTTAGTGCTTTAATCTTTAATATAAACAAGCCTTAATCAGAACATCAATACATACCAGACAAGCCAAAATATAAAAACAAATTAAACATGTGACACTATCCAAAAAATCCAACAACAGTCCACTAATAAAAAGCTTTTCATCCTATTAATGCAAATTGCATTTACATCTCTTTGAAAAACATTTAATATTTATTTTGAGGTATCATCAGCATTAGTTCTCAATTGTCAGCCCACCTCTCAACATTTAAGAAAATGATCACAGCCTCCTCCTTTAACATTGGGTCTATTTTGCATCTGCAAAAACCCCTTTCAGCAAACAGCTCTTCGCTGAACAATAACCAAAGAAATCTAACTCCCACGAACGGCAATTTCAGCAATTTTTTTCCTAGGGGAAAAAATGCTTAGTCATCATCTAGAATTTGCCCTTTTCTCTACTCTAGTGTGACCTTGGAGTTGATATATTTAGTTAGTGGGGATGACACCACCCCACTTTGAAGGGTTTTATATTTTGTCTGGTTTTAGGTTGGCCAAGTGTTTTTTTTTTCCTCCCTACGAAAAAATTTACTGGAATGGCTGTTTGAGGGAGTTAGATTTCACTGGTTATATTTCGGTGAACAGTTGTTCGCTGAAAGGGGTTTTTGCAGATGTAATATAGACGCTAACATCTACTTTCACTTCATCAATTACACGAAATATAAATTTCTTAAAATTACATCAAAAAACACTATCCCGGGATTCAATAATGCCTACACTAAGTGTACACCATTCTGAGTGAACAGACAACACAGGCATAACTCATACATTCTTCCTCCTAATTTTAGTTTTCCTACTGAATTTCTTGCAGCTTTAAATATTAACAGGGATTCATAAAGGTTACCACAAAGTGTAGACTACAAGTACAATAAGTGTAATCTTTCTGAGTGAGTAGAAAGCATAGCAAAAAATGATAGGGATGTTCTTGAATACATATCGTGTACATTTAGTGTAGGTGTTATTGAATCTGGTCCTATGTTTCACCAGTGCATCAGTAGTCCTTCTTGTATTAATCACATAAAACTGTTCATATAGTCTAAGGGATAATCCCCTTAATGATTTGCCCTTATAAAAACATTCTCATGTTAAATATTTGGAAAGGCACACTATAAAATTTGATTTACAAATAAAGTTCTGCTTTACTTTATAAGTGTATGCTCCTGGAAAAAAAACTCAGAATAAGAGCTATATATCAACAGCTATTGTCTGCAACCTCCACAAGGAGAACACATTATTTAACTTGGAATGTGAGGTTTAGAAGTACTGACTTGTCAAGTAATGCCTTTAGATTCAAGACCATCTTAGTTGTAAAAGTAGGGGCACCCTCCACCACCTAAGTCTGTTCATTACTACCCAGGATAATCTTCCATTTTGTGGAAACAATATTCTAAACATCAAAATCAATAGAATAATTCAAAGGAATTATTTTAAGCTATGTATTATCTATTTTTTTCACCCCCCCCCCAGTTTGATGTATTAAAATGGGTTTAATCTTAGTATTTTTACCATCTAACATTTCCAAAACTATCTTGTTCACTAACTTACAGGGGTAAAAAAACAACTACTATGGGGCACTAACCCAGGCAGTCTTACCAGTTGATTCTTAACAATCTTTTCTTTTCTTTACAGATGACAACTTGTAAAATATAGATATGATTACCTTCAGAGTTCCAACACAAAGCTAATAACTAAATAATAACCAACAAAAAGCTATTAACTAAATAAAACATGCTAATAAATACTCTCATTAACTATAAGCTTAGGAAAATCAGTGGTTTTAGACAAACATTCCAGGAAGTTTAAAAATTAAATTTCTGTTCCTGCCCAAATTAAAAATAAATCATCCATAAATTTAGAATAAAAAATCACTTACCTAAACTCTTCTAACTGATATAACAAAGTGCCAATCCACTCAGACATGAGCCATAACTGCCCCTCAAAGCTATATATATATATATATATATATATATATATATATATATATATATATATATATGTATATGTGTGTGTGTGTGTGTGTGTGTGTGCAGAACTGCACACTAGATGTAAAATGTTGTTATACCTACAATTGTTCAATTCTGTAAGACTTTTTGTGGAATGGACTGACATTAGAGAGGGTGATTTTGGCCTTTGAAGGAAAACTTTGGTTAACTCACCCACAAAAGGGTCAATAGATGGGGAGTTGCTAGTTCTGGGTACAACATCCTTTTGCACTATATCCACACTCTACGCCAATGTAGTCAGCATTGATGAAGAGCTAGAAAGCAATATTTCTTGTGCCGAAGCCTTCGGCATCAAGGGTTTTGTAACAGTAATAGGGGTCGGTGCAGGTGATTACCTGGTACTGGAGTCTATCATTTCCGAGGAACTTTTAGAAGCTGAGGATCTAGGCTTCTTAGGTGTTGGTGCCAACAGAGACTTTGGTACTAACAAACTCTTCTTTTTGCCATTCTCCAAGGAGGATAATGAAGAAGAGGAATAAACATCTGTTTTACTCTTGTCTTGAGAAAATATGGCCTCTCCAAAGGCAGAAGAAATCAACCATTTCAATATTAATTTGTTTTTTAATTTCATCATGAACCTATGATTAAAGCCATGGCAAATACTGCACAGGCCACCCCCATTGCTACAACAGTCACTTGTTTGAACAACTGCCCTTCAAAAAACAGGAAATTGTTAGTTAATACAATCTCCATAAGGCTTGTAACCATGCTAACTTTATCTGTCTCCATCATGTTAATATCAAACAAGACTTCCACAAACCATCTCAGCCCCATGTCGTGGGGTATAAAAGAATATATTCACACTGATAGTAACAAAAAAAATCATATGCAACAGTATTAATTTTACTTACAAAATGCCATGAATTATGACAAATTTGTAATATTTTACCAATAGAATCCTTTAACTGATGGCCCAAAGACTTGGCAATATAATGTGTTTTGGCCCTGTTGACATCAACAATAGGTCTAAAGGGGGATCAGTCATACAGTTACGAATTTTAGGACACCCAAAGATTCCAGCAATGACTGGATGACTGTTTTCCATAACTATGTAGTCATCTTGACTAATTTGCACCTGCATAAGCATGTCAAATAACACCATATCAAACTTTTATAAGCTATATGGCAATGGGGGTGGCCCCTGTGCCCCCAGTTTTACAAACCTGGTGATGGCACAATGGGAGTATAAATTTGTGTTAGTATTTACAGTGGTTGTTGGTCTTATTACACCTGTTATCTGGATGATATTTTTTATTTTATGGACAAATACAGAAAACCACTTAAAAGAATTCATTGACTATATAAATAGTTCCACTGATTTTTTAAAAGTTTCATTTGTTTATGATGCTGAATGTATTTCTTTTTAAAATGTAAAAATGTGTAAGAATAAGGTTCACAGATGTTTTAGTTCCAGTTTATATAGGAAAACAACATTTTAGAATGTATATCTTCACTTACCAGTTGGCACCCTAAGCATCAAAAGAGGGAGGTAGTCAAGGGACAACTGGTGAGGTTAGCAAGGATGACCACTGAGGATGAATTATTTCTTTGAGAATGTCACATTTTGTTGATATGTTTAGTAAACATGGTTACGCATCCAACTTTCTTACAGAAATTAAAAATGAGGTACTTCTAAATCATTTTAATGGTGTATGTACCCCCTTAATGAAGTTACCAGATCTAGTTGAGAAAAATTTGAAAGAGGGGGGCTCAGATAACATTTTACCGCCTATGCCTAGGATTTGTGGGGAGGAAATGATAGACAGTAATTACACCACGACTTTTATTACTGCTTTTTCTATAGATAGTGGTGACATTTTTGATCATATTAAAAACTAGTGTATTTTCTCCTCAGATTACAAAATCATGAAAATTTGGGGGAATGGGCCTTTGGTTGCATTTAAGAAGGATGGGACCATTAAAGCACTTTTGGAGAAAAAAGACAAGAACAGAACATGTAAAAAAAAAAAAAATGGGGTTGGCCAAGTGTGGTGGTTATTCTTATTGTAAACATATCCTAATACGTGGAAGTGTGGTTATTAGAGGTATCAAATACAGCATCAATGGGTATTTTAACTGTGACTCAATCCAAGTTGTTTATCTGGATAGTTTCCAGCACTGTCCAGTTTTTTATGTCAGAAAAATCTCTAGGAAATTTAAAGAAAGAATATATGAGCATCTACTTGAAATTAAAAAATGCAAAAATACCAATACCCTTTTTAGGCACATTTTAGACCACCACTTACATATTTTTGAAATTTACAGTGTTAGATCAGGTTAAAAAAAGATAAGAGGGGTTAGTAGTTGATGAACATTTACTTAAATCTGAATTGATATGGCAATTAAAATTAAATGCTTTGGAAAAGCCTGGATTGAATGAAGCATGTTCAATTTTATCAGTGTTAAAATTAAAACAATTGGAGGTTTAACAACATTTTACATCTAGTATGAAGTTTTGCATACACACACACACACACATATATATATATATAATATATATTTATATTCATATTTATATGTTTTAATACTGATTTGAAGGCTATTGTTAAGTAATGTTTATGAGAGCTATTGCCATTGGATATCTGCCTTTTGTATGCCATTGGTCAAATTTTGTATCACATGACATTAAATGATTGTATTTATAGTGGGTATTTTATGGCATCCAACAGCTCTGATGAAGTCCCTTAATGGGAACAAAGTGCTCAACAGCTGTGGATATTTGTTATTAAAGTTTCAGCTACATTTCCTCATTGTGGCTCACTTCATTTCTGACTGTTAGCAGCAGTGCTGTTTGGTTCCAGTGGTGCCAGTGGTTTTTACCATCCTCTTTGTTTTTTTTGCTGTTTTATTTCATTTGTTATAACTCCTTTAGGATAGCTTTCTGTCTTGGGATAAAGTTTCCCATTTTTGATTTTTTTCCAGTCCCTTGTGTCATTTGGGCAATAGGCCCAATGTCTCATACCATTTATTAAGTTTTTGTTATTGCAGTGTGATTTTCTGCTTTTCTACTTGAATTGCTCATTTCTCTAGGCATGGACAACTCACAAAAGTGGGTATGCCAAAAACTATGACAAAGCAAATATGCTAGATTTCAAAATGTCTGTCAAACTCTACCTTTAACTGTGTGATGTTGAATTTAATGAACAACCTCCAAGTTATGTTAAATTGAAATGAAATAAATGCTTATTATAAAAAAGAAAAAAAAATAAGCTTGTAATCATAAATATATTTATATTTAGTAAGCTGTACCACAATTTCTAATACCAAAAACTTATTTAAAAAACAATAGGGGCACAATAATATAAAAATACAAGCTGATCTAAATAAATAAATGTTAAAATAGCCTACTTGGCCCTTCTCATTTCACAGACTATTTACATTATTTACAGGACAGCTTAAATACAAGTCTCACAGTCCATAGAGATAACTATACCCCACAGGCTCAGTTGGTGCCATAGATAGCTCTAAGCCAAGTTTCAGTCCTCAGTCTGGTGCCTCACTCTCTCAGCTCTTCAGGGGAAAAGCAGAAAAAAAAGACTCCTTCACTTTTAAACTAGAAAACTATTTGCTGCAGCTTTACCACAAACAATGTGCTGAACGCTAAACTGAATTTATTATTTCTGCACCAGTTTTCAGAAGAGACAGTACTGAAATAATGCAAGAACTACACTTTCCAATTGTGCCCCATAACACCTTGTACCCAGGATCTGCTGCCCACTTTATCACACTCTAGCTATGGTTCTGGGCTCAGTCCCACACAAACTTTTTAACAGCAGTTGTAAATTAAAAGTAACAGTTACAGGCCTTGTAGGCCTTCCTTTCAGCTCCAGAAACAAAATCTTTGAACCTGTCCCTGAATACATCCACCACAGGCCCTGACTGGGTTGTCTGACTACAGGAACAACTAATCCTTGGGCGGAACACTGCTCTATTCCCATGGTAAACCTCTGATTTAAAGAACAAATGTATCTTCTTATACTAATTGCAAGAGGAGCTCCAATAGTGACAGAAGAAGATAAAACAGATAATAATGGCAGATTTGTAGGGCTAAGGGGCTACGGGCAAGGGAGGAGGATTATACTGGCATGTATTTATATTACACCTAAAACTGATATAATGGAGCTTAAGAAAATTCTGAGAGAAAAATCAGTTTTTAGCAATGAATATTACTTATAATTTGGGACTGGAATTTGATTTGCAGCAGTGAAGAAGTGTCTGGGGGCCCAGAAGGGAAAATATAACAAAGGAGGGTAGATTTTTGAAGAAATGTATGAAAATATTTGGCATGGAAGATGTGAATACATCAATAGGAGTTCAGAGTGAAATTACATATTATTCCCCAAGATATAAAAACTAGGCAAGATAGAATTTACATTTCAAAGGAACATGTGCATTTAATTGAATGTCTTGATACCCACCCAATAACTATTTCAGATCATGCGCCAATAACAGCTAAAATACAAACCAAGGGTAATGAAATAAAAATGAGACATTGGCACTTTCCCATCTTTCTGTTGAATGAAAAGAGAGGAATTTAAGGAATGAGTAGTGGAGATTATTCAGCAGCTGTTAGAGAGGATAAAAATTTCTTCTAAAAATAAAAGGTAGGGAGTGGCACTTAAGGTGTTGTTTAAAAATAGGGTGGAAAAGAAAGAAAGGGAGCTATGATTAAGAAGTAACAAGAATTATTTAAAGGGACTGACAAATGTTAAAGTATTGCAGAATAGGAGGAATCTCACAGAAGAAGGAGAGGATCAACTGCAGAAGGCTACGCAGAAAATAAGGGGTTACCCTCAATAACATGCACAAGCTTAGAAAGATTGCTGTTAAGCAATTGTTTTTTGATAATAATACTAGAGCACAAAAACTTTTAGTGCAACGACTCAGGCAGAGTAAAAAGGGATGTTGCCAAACCTAGGGAGCCTATAACAAAGAAGGTAACAAGAGATCCTGTAGAAGTATTAGAAATATTTCAGAAATTCTATGAGAGTATCTATAAAGCAGAGAAATGTGAAAATCAACAAAAGATACAGATGGAAATGTTCATGGAAGAATTAAATATGCCAAGGTTAGAGGTAGATGAGGCTCAATTACTAACAGGATAGGAGGAGATGAGATAAAAATTCTGATGTATAACAAATCTACAGGAAAGGCCCCAGGAATAGATGATATTCTTGTGGAAGTTTGGAAGCTAGTTGGAAAAACCGGTAAAGATCTGGAAGGTTTTGTTTAACAGTATCTAAAGAGGAGGAATAGTACCACCATCCTGGAAGAAAGCAGTGGCAGCTGTAATATGTAAAGGGGGTAAGGATCCATCAGATCTAGCTCCATACTTCAATACTAAACCATGATTATAAAGTGTTCATGTCTATAATGGCTAAAAGAATGGCAAACGTAATGCCAAAACTAACAGATATGGATCAATGTAGTTTTGTGGAAGGGCGGCAAACATATGATAACATTAACAAAGCACTGATCATCCAGAGGGAAGCAGTATGTAAGAAAATATAATTGTTGTTGGCAGGTCTTAATGCAGAGAAAGCATTTGACAGAGTAAGCTGGGACTTTATGAGCAGGGCAATGAAAGCACTTGCATTTCCTGAAAAAAAATATAAGGTTGATTAGGAAAATATAAGAGGGATCATAGGCGAAAATTAAAATGGGTGGGGTCCTCTCTGATAATTCTGGCTTGAGCAGAGGAACTGGGCAGGGGTGTCATCTTTCCCCTTTAATATTTGCATTATGTTTAGAACCATTTCCAAAGAAAATAAAAGACTCAGAAATTCAAGAATATAGTTGGTATGGTAGTCAAGAAAAGCTGGCATTATTTGCAGATGATATTATTTTGTACTTGACAAAACCAGAAAAAGACATTACAGTGTTGTGGAACATTTAGAGCCCATTTCATATCTTTTCTGGATACAAAATTAATGAAGATAAAACAAAGGCAACAGTGGTAAATTATGTACTCACACATGAACTGGTTCAGTAATACCCATATTTATGGGGACATGATAAAATTAAATATTTAGGGGTATGGATTAAAAATGACTGCGGTATGGCAGCTAAGGATATGGGGGAAGAGACTAAACAAAAGATAATACAAAAACTGAGAAAATGGAAGCTTAGTTATATGGATATGGATATGGATAGTAGGATACAAGCAGTTAAAATGTTTTTAGTCCCTTTAGTCTAATACACAGGTTGGGCATATTTTTATCAATCAGAGGAGAAGCTGTGGGTTGCAGTTAATAAAGAGCTGAAGGACTTTATCTGGGAGGGGAAGATGGCAAGAGTTAATTGGGATAAGCTGATTCTTCCAAAAGAACAGGGTGGATTGGGATTACCCAATTTGAAGGGGTATTTCAGAGCTACACAGTTAAGACTCCTATACATAGCACAAGCAGAAAACTATAATTCCAAGTGGAAAGAGATGATAATGAAACAAGGGGAAGCTCAAGAAACAAGGAGAGACTGGGATTTTGGATGCAGACCTTTAAGGAGAATAACAATAATCATACAGAATATTATATCCATAAAGTAGCGGAAAGTATTCTAAGAACTAAACCAACACAGGAATGGCGAAAGGAGATTCTGCTGATAGGGATGACTGCAATTAAGGATACAATATAGACAATAGGCAAGAGGGGGCCAGAATTTATTGGAGAAAACTGGGGAAGGAACCAAGGTATTGGGAGCCAAGTAACTAGAGAGGGAAGGATGATAGAATGGGAAGATGCCAAGAATTTATTTGCACTGCAGTTTAGAGATTGCCGTCCCTATCAGGGATTGATATTAGAGTATAAGCAAAGGGAAAGAAATCGGTGTACTAAATGAAAGACCAACAGTGGTAGAGTTTTTAATACACTCTAGAACAGAAGCTGCCATTAAAAAAGGAATAATTAGTATAATATATAAAGTACTGCATGATAAGTATAAGAATCAATCAGAGGAGGTTAGAAAGGATTGGGAAGAGAGACTGGATTAGCAATTCACAAAGAGACAGTGGGGGATATATATGTCTCCCAAATATGCAACAAAATCTAGAAGATTTAGGATTTTTGCCTGGAAATGTTTACATAGATATTTTTATACCCCAAGTACACTCCAGAGAAATTTTCCTCAGGCAAACAGCAAATGGAGGTGTGACGGGGAATAAAGAGGTAATTGGGAACATATTTTCTGGGAGTGCAGTGAATTGGCAGACTTTGATTCCCTGCAAGATGCACTGTCAGAGACACTGAGCGGGCAGAGTGGTCTGATGAGGAAGATGATTTTTCTGAGCTATAATACAGAATCAGAATTGCTTAGACATGGTAAGGCCTTGTTGTGTCTAATAATGGTGGCTACCAAAAAAACAATTACTAGAAAATGGAAATCAAAACCTAAATCAACTATACTAAAAAAACAAACTACAAAAAAGAACAATGTAAAAAAAAAAAAAACATGGACTGCATTAAAATAAAAATAAACAGGATACTCTAAATATTAGCATTACTTTTAAAAATATTTCCATTATTTTTTCTGCCAATTAAAAATATTTGTATATATAAACACACATATATATATATATATATATATATATATATATATATATATATATAAATGAGTCCAGCAGTTTGCTGGAATGCAATTCATGGATGTGTTTTACATGAAAAAGGGGACGACAGCAGTGTGTGTAAGTGAAAGAAAATGGAGGGTTAATACCTTTCACTTACATTGCTACTGAATGGCATTGACAGTTTTTTTGCTGAGATTAGGTGACAGTGTGGTAATGGAACATTATCCTTTCCCCATTGTTGTGTTACCTTGCAGTTAGTTTATTTACATTTTTGGGAGTAAAAACCTGTAAATAGACTTGATTTGTGCAAGGTTATTTACTTTTGTCTTATAGTTTGCATCAAATATATTAGATTTCAGTGTTAATTTACACTAATTCAGTATAATCTCTGTATGTATGTGCATATATGTCTAAATGTTGTGGGCAATTGGCCAAATGACCAACTAAGTCATCTGTTTGGTCAACACCATTTGGTTGACAGTTGAGCAAGATTGACAATCCCTGGGTAGGGGAATATTTCCTGTCCCATTAGCAAGGGGGGGTGCAAGGGGACATACATGCATAAGTATATATATATATATATATATATATATATATATATATATATATATATATATATATTTATTTATATACACATGCAGACACACACACACACACACACACACACACACACACACACACAGCAACATCAACAGCAAACACACTAGTGTATTACATACAATCTGTTTAGCTTCAACAGTTTTTTAGTTGT
This sequence comes from Protopterus annectens, assembly GCF_019279795.1. NCBI lineage: Eukaryota > Metazoa > Chordata > Ceratodontiformes > Protopteridae > Protopterus > Protopterus annectens. The sequence goes on from NC_056731.1 coordinate 308,460,023, forward strand.
CTTTTAAGCAAGTGATTCAATTAATTATACTGCAACATTTTAATATTTAAGAGGATGCTTTGTGTTTTTATTTTGAATAGTAATAGACTTGTAATATTTTTTAAAGAGCATCTGTGGATCTGTAAAATGTGACTTTATTAATATATCTGAATTATAAAGGAAATTAAAATAAATGAGGACAGAAAATAACTCCATGGGAAATAAATGACAAAGCTGCCTTGTAATATATTTAATTGCAAACTTTGAGTTTTGATTATACAGGAAAGGTTTTTTGCTTGTGTACACATGGGAGTTCTGTTAAGGTACTGCTTATTGTGTAATATGAATATAGTGCAGTATGACAGAGTATTATTGCAGCGGTATTTTTAAGACGGTCGTAAGTATTATTAATGCTCCTTCTACTCAGTCCCATCAGTACAGATTTGTTTGTTTACAGTCTTTTTACATCATTTTTAGCAGTGATGTTCACATATTATTTGTTACAAAGCTGGTGAATGTATTTAACACTAATTTCCTTACATCTTTATGAGAAAAAAAGGCAACTGAATAAGAATGCGGTTGTAAAGAAGTATATCAATAATGGGTAGCAAAGTTCTTTAAATGCACATTGGCAAATGGTTTTCAGTGAATTAATGCAAGCAAGGGTTTAAATGCAAATTATGTGTGTGTGGTAACTGGTTTAGGAATACTATAGAAGTATCTTTGAATGCTGGAAATGAAATTAATGGCAAGTGAAAATACATATGCCATCCCAGGAGGGTGAACCTTGCAGTTGTTCTCCTGTGGCGGCTGGGGAAGTGCAGCGTGGGTGTTTTCTTCATGGGAGGCAGGTCATTGTCTGAGGTGCCATAGAGGTGGGACAATATGCTAGCGCACCCATTGCATGTCCTTCCTGGAACTGTGTGTGGGTATGTGTGTCTGTGTGTTCATGAACGAGGAGGAATTTATATCATAACAAAAAAAAACTGCACTTTGCCAGCATATGTGACACTGTACTCTCCTTACTAGCACTAAATATGGATTGGAAAATTCCAGGGGAAGTGGCTTTTTATGTTTGTTAGACTTGGTGGAACAAAGTCAGGCTCTCAGGCACAGCTGATTGTCAGCTATTGGGGGGGGTACAAAAATACTACTACACACAGTTTATATTTATTGTATATCTGTACTTTTTGTATTACTCCTTACAGGCTTTTAAAGATGGGATAAATGTATTAACTTTACCGGTTTGCTATTATGCTTCAGTATTAAAGCATTTTGATAAGGGCACTGCCCATTTCCTATTAAAATTATGTAAGCTTAGTGTGTGACTTTCATCTGCACCATACGCAGTGAAAACTATACAGATTACTATTTTGCACAGCACATATTTTAGAAATGTATTATTTCATGATAATCATTTTCCCAACACACATTCACAGCAGTGGTAAAGATGAAGAAATGTAGATTTTCAAATGCACATCTGAAAGTTCACTTTCATGTCATCCTGAACATGCCACTTGTTTGCATAGCACATGCTGTAAAGAACATAGCAGAATCCCATGATTTGACCAACACACATGAACAGTAGAAGTGCTAAGCTCACTACGCAGGTCTGGAATAGAAATGTGGATGCAAACTGGATGGGAATATACAAATTTCTTTTTTTGAAAATATTTTTATTAATATAAGTAACAACTATAACATTATCATTCAACACTGAAATAGAATAATTAACACAAACTATAACAAAACAACTATTTACAAAGGTGTCTACTAGATTACTAAACAATCTGTTGTTCTTAAAGTCTTTGCTGAAGAAAAGGAGAGAGAAAAAGGGTTTCTATATTTCTATTATGTTTAAGTATGTTTATTCAGCAGATTGTCAAGCTTTATCCATATGTTGTATGATGTGGTGACTCTAGTCATTCTCATCTTGATCATCAAAAGTTCGTAGTGATAGACATCAGTTGTTATTTTTACAAATTCTTTCAGTGAGGGGGTTTGATCACTTTTCCAGTTCTTTGTTATTGTTTTCCTTGCTATTGACAGTAGACTTCATAATAAAGAGTAATTCACTTTGCTTACATAATCCGGTATCAATGTATTGACCAAAATTAATGATTTAATGTAAAATTATCATTAAACAAAGATTGCAAGAAGACATTAATTTTGTCCCAAAATTGTTTAACAGTTGCACATTCAAAAAACATATGTTGCCAGTCGCATACATTACATTTCCGACATGTTTTCTTTTTATATGTTAGTCCTATTCTACGAGGTGTAATAAATACTGTATGCATGAATTTTCATGTAAATAATTTCCATCTTGTAGTAGCTTGTTTAGAGGATGTCAATGTGTTTTTGTCTTCATTACTATTTTTCATGAATATATTCTTCTACATTTTTGTTGACTTTATTTATTTTAGTTAAAAGACCTTTATCAGTTATTTCTAGACTTACCAATGTTATCATTAAGTCTGTGAATTTTGGAGTATTGTTTCTTTTTGGATATTGCAGTAAATTTATCATATTTTCTATAGCTTGTCTGTAATTTTGTAAATCCAATCACATATCTTTATCCAAACTGCATCTAATTATTATGTTCTCTGTACTTTGTATTTTACTTCCATCCATTACTTGATGTGAATAAATCAGATTATTTTCTTTTAGATTGTGCATAGTTCTCAAATTAAAGGAATATCAATTATTTTGTGTACATGCTATTGGAAGCATCAAAAAACATGCTTTATAACTAGGATTTTTGTATATGCAATCTCTAAGTATTTATAATATTGAGGTGATGTATGTAAATTTGATCTTAATATTTCTATTTTCTAAAACGTAATATTTTAGTATACATAAAAATTATTCATTATCTAATTTTGTTGTGTGAAATGTAACTGATTTGAGTTTGTACACATACTTTCTTGCATTTCTTTCCATTTTGCAATTTAATTTTTATTTAATCATAAGAGGACTGTTTTTACAACTGAAGATGCTGAGTATAATTCTATTTTTGGCAAGCCAATTCCACCTAATGACCAGTCTCTTATATGATGATTTAATCCTAGTCTTGGTTTGGTAGGATACCAAAAAAATCTTAAGTATTAAAGAATTGAGTTCTGTAATATTTTTTTCTAGGTGGTGGTAATGATAAGGACTGTATTAGATATAGAATGCTTGGGAGTATAACCATTTTATTATAGTGAGTCTTTCCTCCATTGTAAAAGTAGATTTGGTCCATTTTTAACAAGTATATTGAAGATTAAGTTGTTTTTGTAATTTTCCTCTATTATGTTTTTAATGTTTTGTTTCAAAAGTATTCCTAAATATATTATTTTACCATCTTGATCTACATATTTAGAAAAACTGTTTTCCATATTGTCAATGCTTTCATTTATAAGTAAAATTGTTCTCATTACAGAAAGTCCAGGCTTTCTCTGAAATGTCTTTATTGCATTAAATACTGCCTTAACTGAGTTTCTGTTGTCACTTAACATTGAGTATATCATCTGCAAATAACAATGTGGAATTTAGATGCTTATTTGTATTCCCTTAACATTTTTCTTTTCCCTTATAAAAATTGCAAATGGCTCCATAACTAGAGTGAATAGTAATAGTGAAAGTAGACAATCCTGCTTAGTTCCCTTGGTAATTGGAATTGATTCTGATAGGCAGGATATATTTTTTATGCAGGCCCCAGAATTATCATAGAGTAATTTAATAAGCTGGGAAAAACATACTGAAGATTATATTCCTGTAAAATCAATAATAAGTAATTCCAATTTACAGTGTCAAAGGCACTATTTATATCTAGGTTTAATAAAGTCAATCCTTAATGTTATGTTGTCCTATCTCACCTTCAGTCATTGCTGGTTGGGTTTGGAACTGAGAATCAGTTCCAACTCGGCCTTATTCAAATGTTCAAATGTTCAAGAGCTTCCACTGGCTCGTGGCTAAACCCTATCCGATGATGCTCAGGGATGATTACCCAGATCTTGTTTGCAGAAAAAACATAATTATGATCTCTAAACATGCCACCAAATCCAAAAGAGACTAAGAGGAGATTCAGAGATATAATAACCAATTTGTAAGAAAAAAACGCATGATCCTCCAGGGCCGAAGGTGGGGGGTGGGGGGGTGGGATGCAAGAATGAAGGAGAGATGGACAAACATGGAATATTATGGTAAGTACATAACTTCTTAATGTTATGTTGTCCTATCTTGCCTTCATCAATTGCTGGCTGGGACAGTGTCCCTAGCACCTTCTTTCTTGGGAGGCTCAAGGGAAAATACTTTTCATAACAGTGGACCCAAAAGAGGCCCTGTTCCTGGGGGCCAAATCAACTTTGTAATGAGTGATAAAGGTATGAGGCTTTACCCATGTTGCTGCTGCACAAACGGAATCCATACGTATCCTTGCCTGGAAGGCATATGAGGTTGATATAGCTCTTGTGGAATGGCCTTTCACTTTCCCTTTTTCTTGGTTCTGAACTCAACCAGCAATGAATGAAAGCAAGATGGACAACAAACATGGAATGTTATGGTGAGTACATAACTTATTTTTTACTACCTGCATAACCAGTTATTGATAATACTAACTTAATGTTATCAAATTAGTTTGTTTTTTATAAATCCTGTTTGATCAACATTAATCAAACTTGTTAAAAAATGTTACAGTCTGTTAGCATGTATGGCCGTGAATAATTTGTAGTCTATATTCAAAAGTGATACAGGTCTGTATGAGAAGCATTCAGCTGGATTTTTATCTGTCTTTAAAATTGGTGTAATAAATGTATATTTCCATGATGGGGGTACTTTAGTTAGGTCTTTAACTATTATAAAAACTTTATGAAGAATGTGAACAGCTTTTTTTAGCATTTTATATAGTTCTGATATTAAGCCATCATTACTTGGTGCTTTATTCAGCTTTAGCTGCCTAATTTGGTTTTTCACTTCAATTAATTGCATTGGTTTGTCTATTAATTTCTTTTGGTCTTCTGTTAACTTATTCTTAATATATTTTTTAATAATTTTTTTTTTTATTAAAGCTTGAGGATCCAATGCTACCTTATCTTGATTAACTTTATTAAAATAGGTTCTAAATATCTTTAGAAATTCATCTATATCTGTTACTTTTTTTTTTTTTACTGCGTAAGTACATTTCCTTAATGTGATCAGATTTATTCATTAATTTTGTTTTGGAAGCTATTTGTGCAAAGATTTAGGGAATAACTGAGTAACTTAAACCTTTCTAAATTTATCATAGTTTTATGGCTTAAGATCTCTAAATACTTTTTAATTTACTATTTTCATCTTTTCGCTTTGAGTTTTTTGAGTATTCTGTTGTACATTATCAATTTTCTTCAGTCAATCAAGTCTTTTATCCCACTGTTTTTTCTTAATAGCATATCATTTTTTTTTATTCTTCCAGTTAGATAAGCTGTTAAAGCATCCCATACATATATTTCAGATACATTACCCTTACAATTAAGTTCTAGAAAATCATGTATTTCTTTATGAAATAAATATTTAAAGTCCTTTAAATTCATTACTGGTATCCTTTTAATAGAAACCTTTTTATTAACATCTAATAGTAATTCAAAAGTTATAGTACTGTGGTCTGAAAGTGGGCAAGAGATTGTCTTGACATTATTTAATTTAGATATTAAATTATTTGAAATATATGTTCTATCTATTCTTGAATGAGATCTGTATTTATGAGAACAATAAGTATGTAATAAAGAACTCGGGTCTGAACATTCATTAATATCTTTAATTTGATACAAGTCTATAAAGTTTCTCAATTCTTTTTCTGATGCTGGTATTCTTCTTAATGGCATTAGTATCTTCATCTTTGAGTATACAATTAAAATCTCCAGACATAATTATGTTTCCGTTTGAGTGTTGTATTATTTTTTTCCAATTGTGCTTCAACTGTTTTAACTCCAAAGCCTGGAATCCAATATACATTTATAAGAGTGTATATATAGCACCATTGAATTCAATAACCACTGAGCATAGCATGCCTTTATCACCTTCATACTCGTTTATTATGTCAGGTAAAGTATTTCCCCATAATATGGCCACCCCCATTCTCTTCTGAATGAATTGAGAACTACCCAATAGAACAAATTGCTTGATGTTGATTTTATTTATTTCTTGTAATAACTGAGCTTTTTGTAATAATAAAAAAAAAAAAATATATATATATATATATATATATATATATATATATATATATATATATAGATATGGTTTATGTAATTTTAGGAATCTACGTAAATTACTTCTCTTTCAACCATTGTTTAGACCATTCATATTAACAAAAATACACTTTAGTTGCATCATGTTGTAACTACTAGAGAATACAAGATACATTTATTTTTTATGTTTTAAACCTATTCATTTTGTGATACCACTCATATAATAGATAATATGCTTAAAAACATGTTACTGAAATTAAATACATTGACAATTCTGAAACCTGTAGACACCCAAATAAAATAACATATAATACATTTTAAACTAACAATTTTTTTTCAAAATTTCTTCCCTCCATGGAATCTAAAACTCCAAGTTTGAACACCAAATCTGTCCAAATTTACCCTCTCATTTATTCAAACAGATATGAGGAAAAAAAGCTATCAAGAAACTCTTGCCTGCTATTCTGAAAATGACAAATGAATAAAGCTCTGTGTACCATACGATCACAAATGAGAAATAATATTTATATGAAAGGAACCATTATTTTTAGATTATAAAGTATATAATTTATAAACCTCAAGTAGTATCAATTATTAAATTACTATCTTAAAAGCTTTTTTCTTTTTTCCCCTTGTCTTTCTTTTCTTATTTACTCCATTTGAAACACATATGTATTATATTCAAACACATTTGTTGCAAAAAAACACTGTACAAACATGTGAGGAACTGCTTGTTCAACTTAATTTTATCTCTTGAATTCATTTGTTTCCCTACATATGTTCTGATAAAAGTAAACAAAACTCAATTTCTCACATATGCTAATATTTACAATATATACATAAGCACAACTCTATGTAGTCTTGCAGTAAAATGTATAATTTGAGAAAAAGCAGGAAAATAAAACAGACCAGCCTCTACTGAATATCAAGGAAAGTTATCAATTGTAAATCCCAATGTGGCAGCAACACAGAAGGGATATTGCAAATTCTCCACGTACAGACAACTGTCACACAGCATGATAAGGAATCCCACCTTTGATGTGACAATTCTGTTCTTGCTACTCACAAAACAGAAGTGCCCACAGCTCAGCATTGTGCATAGATATCTTAGTCTCATGTATTTTAGGTTGGGAGGGGGCACCTCACTATGTCCTTATATATATTCAAGGGAAACACATTCACTAGACCTCCCTGATCAGTAAACAGGCAATGTGCTCTGGTCTCATGGGAGCAATATATCAGTCTAGCCCTGCAGACAGACTGGTCAACAAGCTGCAATGTAACACCCTATTCTCAATTGATGCACCTAGTGACACCGTGGGCATGCTGTATAACTTTATTATCTCAGTGTTTTAAAAGTGATTTACTTTGCCTCTACATACCATACCATACGTTCATATGCCTCCTGAAAACTAGGACCCTGCAGATAAGTACGACACATGTGCTTTTGCCTAATCAAGATGAAAAACTCTCAGATCATGAACTTTCCTGAATACACTACTCGACTGTCCATAATCAAATAGCATTATAATGTGTTTTCTGAATCTTTCCCTTCACACTCATCCACATTCAAATGTCTCAAAATGTTTTTCTAGTTATATTTTAAAATAAATAATATTTTCCTGCTTTTTCTCAAATTATACATTTTACTGAGTTAATATACAAGCAGATCTTCTCTTACCAAATTCTGATGTTCATCTCAAGCACCAGAACATACTATCAGCAAATCAAAAAATATTTATTTCTAGTCGACTCGTTTCTCAATAACTATCACCATTGTATTAATGTTGCGGCTGAGAAATCTTTAGTGTGTAGTTGAAGAAAGAATTAATGCATATCTTTAAAGCCCCCCACTTTGTTTTAAAAGCAGAAGAGTGTGTTTAGGTTTTAAAGTTATTGAATGATGTGAGCATGTATGGGTTTATATGTATTAGTTGTATGTGTGTGTGTTGCATTTTAGTATAGGGAAGGTGTGGGACAAACAAAAATTTTTTGAACCTACAGTTTTCGGCATTTTAAGAGTTCAATTAGATGAACATTCGATCAAAGTGTGTCAAGCATGTTGTACTCGACATTTTCGTTCATCTAATATAGACCCAGTTAAGACATGTTGTAAATATTGGTTCAAGGTTGCATACCAGTAAGAACATAAATAAAAATAAAAGGTTTAGTAATGTTTATCTTGTTATAAGATGTACCCAGATCTCTCTTGAAAGCATTATTTTCTAATTAAAGTAACCTGTTTACAATTTTAAAGAGACAGATTAAGTTATTTAAATAAGTCTTTTTTCTTTTAATTTATTCTTACTTCCAGTTGTTTTCAAGTTATCTTCTGCCTGTCTTTTCTGTGAGATGTTAATCCATTCCATATCTTCTATTTGGTCAATCATATTTGTTGACTTTAGGAAAGTTATAGCTTTGTCTAATTCATCAAAAATGTTGATGTCATCTGAAAGGAACACCTTAAGTCTAGCTGGGAATAGTAAATGTACTTTGATTTTTTTTTTTCTTCAATTCTTTAATCAGTGGAAGAAAGATTTTTCTCTTAGCCATAACATTAGTGGAATAATCATTGTCAAATCTTATTCTTTTATTCAACAGTTTGATTGGTGATTTAGTCCAAGCAATTTTAGAATTAATTCCTTGTCTTGTGAAGAAAAGAATTTTCTGATTGTTGATCTTGGAGATGGATTACTTTTAGATGTGGATGGTGATGCCAGGGATCTATGGGCTCTTTCGATTCCATACGACATTGCTTCTGGCAAATCTAGAGCTTTGGGTAGCAAAGTTGTTAAAAAGGCTGTCATGTTTCCATCTATATTCTCAGGTAAACCAAATATATGAATATTGGTCTTCCTGGACCTATTTTTCAATTGACCTATTTTTTCCAATAGTGATGTGTTTTGCCTCAGAAGGAATTTTGTATTTTCTTCTTCTGATAATCTCCCTTCTATGTCATTCAGTGACACTTCTCTACCTGTTATATGTGCCTTCTGCTGATTATTTCCTGTAGTTGTCCCATTTGCTTGGAACATTTTTCTTTGAAGTTGTCTATCTTGCTGTCCATTCTATCCATTTCCAGTGAAAGCTCTTGAACATTTGATAAAACAGTCTGAAAGTCCTTTCTCAATGAAGATTCCTGTGAATTCTGTTTTGTGTGACTTATTCTGTTTCCCAGAGAGAAATCTTCTGAGCCAATATTTGACAGGAAAATATTGTATATATATAAGAAATTTGTTGTTATCTTCTAGCACACTTCAAAATATTAGTATTAGTCAAAACATATGATTATGATAACTTAGAAATATAATTTCCTGTCAAAAACTAAATAAAATAGCAAAGCTCAGAGAAACTGCTGCTAGCCTGCCACAATTACAGCCAGAACTTACAGATATATAGATTTCTAAGTGCAAGTCTAAAACTATATTTTAATATTACATAAACAGCAACATCAATATGCATAGCACATATTGCAAGAAACACACAGTGGTATTTCAAGATTCCCATTTCCTCAACAGCAGTTCTGCACAATAACAATGAATACAAAACAAAAAATATATATAACTTTTATTGTACAGCCTGATAGTACGCTTTAAAATGTTACTGATACAGTACCCTTTTGCACCATACATACTGTAACAACCACAATGCTATTCCATAATACCGGTTTCCACAATCTAAACTAATGGTAGCGGTGCTTTGTACAAAACAGAGGGGTTGCACTACAAAGATGACATCATAAACAGGTGGAGAAATGGGCCCTTGTATTCTCAAAAGCAGTGCACTGAATCATATATACATTGTAAGCACTAGCTTTAGAATGCTACCAGGGAAAGTACAGTTGTGTAAAATCTTACCATAACTGTAGATGTCTTTCTCTTCACTGCTGGAGTATTCATTACAATAGGGATCCCCTGCCAAGGGCAGCCCAACGTCCAGCCAGTAAACCAAAGCTTTTAGGTTGCTTTGAGGCATGTTGTACGTCACACGTATACTCCTTGCATATTGTAGGGCATAAAGGTGATGTCTGAATGTACTATCTTCAGAACTGACAGCCTCAGTAGGAATGCCAGTCCAAGGAATAGAGAGGTAAGAAGCACATCCAGAAGAGAAATGGACCAGGGTTCAGAGGGAGGGACTGAATGCTGCAACAGTAAAGAGAAGGACATCTACCATTATGGTAAGATCTTATACAAACTGTACTATGTCATTCCATTTCAGTGTTGCAATATTCCTTACAATACAGGGAGAGTGTCAAAGCTCAGGAAGAACAGAGGGAGTAGGAGGGATTAGCAGAGCTCACTAGGAAGCCATGGAGGGTGGCCCTAGCAAAAGCAGCTCTAGCTCTGGAAATTCCATCCAGCTTGTAGTGGTGGTAAATGTATGCACAGAAATTCAGGTAGCTACCTCAAAGAGGTAGTATTCTGACCCTAGAAAAAAGCACCAGAAGAAGCCACAGCTCTAGTAGAATGAGTCGCAGCAGAAGTAGGAAGGATCACCATTATGGTAAGATCTTATACAAACTGTACTATGTCATTCCATTTCAGTGTTGCAATATTCCTTACAATACAGGGAGAGTGTCAAAGCTCAGGAAGAACAGAGGGAGTAGGAGGGATTAGCAGAGCTCACTAGGAAGCCATGGAGGGTGGCCCTAGCAAAAGCAGCTCTAGCTCTGGAAATTCCATCCAGCTTGTAGTGCTTGGTAAATGTATGCACAGAAATTCAGGTAGCTACCTCAAAGAGGTAGTATTCTGACCCTAGAAAAAAGCACCAGAAGAAGCCACAGCTCTAGTAGAATGAGTCGCAGCAGAAGTAGGAAGGATCTTGCCATGAAAGGAATAAAAAAGAAATGGCATTATAAATCCAAGAAGAAATAGTTTGCTTGGACACAGCCAATCCTAAGGACCAAGGATGAAAGGAAACAGAGCTGATCAGGTTTACGAAAAGTCTTCATCTTATCCAAATAAAATCTGAGTTGTCTATGCATATTTAACTTGTGCAGCACCTTCTCTCTGGCAAATTGCAGAGAAGGGAAAAACGTGGGCAACTGAATAGACTGATTAAGAGACAACTCATTCACCACCTTAGGCATAAAAAGAAGGATTAGTAAGAAAGGACACCCTGTCCTTATGAAACAACAACAAAAATGGAGGACAAGTCATAAGGTCTTGAAGCTCAGAAACCTGTCTGGCAGAAGTAAGGGCTAACAAAAGTACAGTATTTAAAGAGCAATGCTACAAGGAAACAAATTCTACAGGCTTAAAAGTAGCCTGGGTCAGTTTTTATAAAACAAAACTAAGATCGTAGGAACAGGCTTCCTAGGAGGACTAACATGAAGGACACCTTTAATAAATTGTTTTGCTTCAAATCTAGAATTTAAGGGAGGTAATAAGGCAGACAAGCAGAAATAGCTGATAATGGGCCTTAACACAATACCAGCATTGAACAAGTCACACAGGTAAGATGGAACCAAAGGAATATCCACAGAAAGTGGATCCAGGTTACAAGAAAGACACCAAACAGAACCTCTTCCATTTGGATAAGTAGAATTTCCTAGTAGTGGGTTTACTGGCCTGCTGCTGGACCCTAACCACAAGGTGCCAATGTGGAATCAAAATCCTATCACCCACACAGTTAGTTGAAGAGTGGACAGGTGAGGATGGATGAAAGATTCCTTGTCTTGTGTGAGTAGATTCACCCTGCGAGGTAACTTGTGATGATTGCATTTGGCTAAATGCAGAAGAGGCCAAAAGGAAGTCACCAACAAGATTTTGGGAGCATCTTGTATTTTGAACAGGACTTTTGGAATGAGGGGAAGGGGAGGGAAAGCATGAAGAAACATCCCCTTCCAAGAAAAAGGGCACCCACTTTCCAAACCACAGGACCTGGGATTCTGGCACAAAATGGAGAAAGCTGTCTGTTCAGATGGGAGGCAAAAAGATCATTTCAGGAGTACCCACTGGTAGACAATGTCCAGAAACACATCCCTGTGAAGCTTCCATTCATGGGATTGAATTATGAACCTGCTCAGAGAGTCTGCCACAGTGTATTGACCTGATGGAATGTACACTGCCTGGGTTGGGAGGGTGGCTTAATGGCTAAGGTGTTTGCCTTACAAACACAAGGTGCAAGGGGTCGAGAAGAGTCACTTGCAACCGGACAGCTAGTTCCCACATTAGGAGTGCCAACCGGCAAAGAAGATAAGACCTTGTCCCCCCTGCGTGTTGACATACCGCATATCACTGTGTCTGTAAACACCTTGACAAGAAAAGAGGATGAAAGGCCTGAAGAGCCAGCAGAAGATCTCTTAACTCCTTGGTGTTGGTGTGGTCTTTCTGTTGATGAGGCAACCAGACTCCCTGCACCTTTAGGGAGCCATAAGCTGCTCCCCATCTCACGTCTGAGGGATCTTTGAACAGCTCCTGAGAGGGAAGAGGTGGATGAAAAGTCAGCCCTGGATTGAGAGCCAACTGTGGAATCCACCACTGAAGTTCCTGCTTGAGACAGGGAAGAGAAGGAACTAAAAAATCAAGGGGGTGATAATGCTGAAGCCAAAACTGACTTTAGAAACCAGTGACATTTTCTCATGTGGAGTTTGGCAAAAGGGAGCACAAAAATAGAAGCCATGAATCCCAGAGCTCTCAAAAATTCCCCTGCTGTTACTGAGGTCAGAGGAAGAAGGGACTGTAAAACGGAAATAAGAGTTAGAGACTTGGGAGGAGGCAGGGATGCCAGCATAGGAACAGTTTGGATCCTGCACCCCAGAAAGACATGCTCCTGAGAAGGAGTCAGAAAGGACTCTGAAATTTAGAGTAAACTCCAGGCTCTGCGGAAGGGAGATTGCAAAGTGAAGATTTTGCAACAAAGTCTCTGAACAGGATGCCTGAAACAGGAGGTAATACAAGTAGAGAAAACCTGGACCCCCTTTAGCCAGCAAAACACAATCACAGGAGTGAGGCAATTGGTGGATACCATTGGGGCAGTAGAAAGACCCAAGGGCAAAGCAGAAAACTGAAAATGCAATGAAATGAAATGTAAAAATGTCCTGAAAAGGGGATGAATTGGGACATGAAGGTAAGCATCCTTGATAACCAGAGACACCATGTAAACCTTTGGATGCAAAAGAGGGAACAAATTCTGAAGGGACAATATTTGAAAAGAGGGAACCTTCAGAAATGTATTTAGATGAGAGAGGTCATAAATTGGTCTCCAAGTACCCTCTTTCCTGGATACTAGGAACATTCTGGAGTAGAACCTCCTCCCCCTTTGGGAAACGAACTTCATGAAAAGTACCTTGTGTCAAGAGATAGTACAGTTGTGTACACTTACCATAAATGTAAATGTTCGAGTGTATTCACTGTTGCAGTCATTACATTTGGGTAATCTGATTAACAAAGTCTTGGGTCCTGCGTCAGTTGCTGTCCCTTCTTCCATGACGTCAGGGGTATAAAACATGCAGCCGACGCCATTACATCAGTTTTTCTTGCCCCGGATGTCAGGTGCCCCCAAATGGTGAGCAAAATATACATAAATAATTTAAAATACAAAACTATATACCTCCAAACATAAGCAAATACACCAAAAAGGCTTTTAAGTGTAGTAAAATAAAGGAGAGGTATAGAAAGAGAAAAAACGGGGCTGGAGGGAGGGTAACCAGGACTGCAACAGTGAATACACTTGAACATCTACATTTATGGTAAGTGTACACAACTGTACTATGTTCTTCGTGTTTCGTTGTTGCAGTCATTTCATTTAGGTAGATTCCCAAACCTAAGGTTGGGAGGATGGATTTATACAGCATTAGGACTGGCTATAAGGCCCTGTAAAACAGCAGTGGCAAAGCCAGCTCTGGATTTAGAGAAAATTGGTAAATGATAGTGCTTGATGAAAGTATGAACTGAACTCCAGGTAGTAGCTTCTAGAATATCCGTGGTAGGAACACCTCCGAGAAAGGCTGTAGAAGTAGATGCAGCCCTGGTGGAATGGGATCTGATCCCCTGGGGGATAGGTTTTCCATGGTGCTTACAGCAGAAATTAATACAATTGCTTATCCATTTGGAAATGGTTTGCTTTGAAATAGCCTTTCCCTCTGCCCCTGCAACAAATGCTACCATCAGTTTTTCAGATTTTCTTCGAGCTTTAGTCCTGTCCAAATAAAATCTAAGCTGTCTGTGTACATCCAATGAATGCAGAATCCGCTCCCCTTTGTTCTGTGGATTGGGACAGAAAGTTGGCAAATGAATGGACTGATTAAGAGCCACACTGGATACCACCTTGGGCATGAAGGATGGGTTGGTCCTGAGTGACACCCTATCTGCATGAAAGATGAAAGGCTCCACTGCCATAAGGACCTGTAATTCCGAAATCCTTCTAGCTGAAGTGATTGCTAAAAGGAAGGCTGTTTTCCAGGAAAGAAATTTTAAGTCTGCAGCAGCAGCTAGCTCAAAAGGAGGTAGAGTGAGTTTCTCCAATACAAAGTTAAGGTCCCAGGCAGGGGTTGGAGCTCTCCTGGGTGGCCTTATGTTTTTGGCCCCTCTGAGATACTGCTTGAGTACAGGATGAGAGAAGAGAGGGGGTTCTGTGTTGTAGTGAGCTGAAATGGCTGAGGCATGGATTTTTATGGAAGAAAAAGATAGGCTCTTGTGAAGCATCTCAGTTAAGTATTGCAAAATCTGAGGTAAATTGGGAACTGCTGTTCTCATCCCTTGAGATTGATTCCAGGCACAAAATATTTTCCATTTGTCAGCATAAGATTTTCTAGTACTATGTCTTCTCGCCTCCAAAGTGACATCCATCACAGGTTTGCTGAGGGATGCTAAGGGGGGATTTAAGTGATTAGCCAAGCTGCAAGATTCAATGTTTGGAGCTGAGGGTGCAGAATTTGGTTGTTTTGCTGAGACAGTAAGGAAGGTGTCAGAGGCAAGTGCCAAGGAGAGGTTTGTGACAGACTGCATAGGAGTGGGTACCAGTGCTGGCGAGGCCAGTCTGGAGCAAGCAAAATCCTTTTTGGTTTGTCCTGTTTGACTTTTAGAAGAACTTTGGACAGCAAAGGCAGAGGGGGAAAGGCATAAACTGATAGGTTTTTCCATCTGAAGGACAGAGCATCCACTTTTCAGGCTTTTTTGTGAGGAGTTCTTGTGCAAAATTTGTCCAACTGGTAGTTCTGGGGTGAGGCAAAGAGATCTATTTCTGGGGTCCCCCATTTGCGTGTCAACATGTTGAAAATCCATGGTTCCAGATTCCATTTGTGTGGGTCCATGAGATTTCTGCTTAGTTCATCTGCCAAAATATTCTGCTTTCCTGTCAGGAATTGAGCTTGTAGTTGTACTTGATAGCTCAAGGCCATGTCCCACAATGCCATGGCTTGTCTGCAGAGGGGGTAAGAATGTGTACCCCCCCCTGCTTGTTCATGTACCACATAACTGTGGTGTTGTCCATCTTTACCATTAGTTGCCCTGGATGAAGGTGGTCCTTGAAGGTTGTCAGTGCATTCTGTACAGCTAGCATTTCTTTCTGATTGATATGAAGGTGCATTTGATTTGGGCTCCATTTGCCCTGAATGCACTTCCCTGCCAGATGTACCCCCATGCATATTCTGATGTGTCTGTAGTTGGGGTATGGGCAGCAGGGGGTATTGTGAATGGCAGTCCTTTGTTTTGGTGACAGGCCTCTGCCCACCATAGGAACTCTAGTTGCAGGCAAGGTATGACAGGAATCGTTTCCAGGCTGTGACAATGTTGACTCCATAAACTTTTTAAGTACCACTAAAGTTTCCTTATATGCAGTCTTGCATATGGAATTAGAAGAATTCAGGAGGCCATAAACCCCAAGGCTTGCAGTATTTGTCTTGCAGATAGCAGGGTTTTTGTGGCCATCTGTCTGAAGTAAATCACCAACTGAATTTGCTTTTCTGGCATAAGGTAAGCCATCTGGGCAGTTGTATTCAAGCTTGCACCCAGGAATATAATTTTTTGAGAGGGTACTAGTTGTGATTTCTTTTCGTTTATGGTGTACCCTAGACAAGTTAGAACCCTTTTTACAAATGCCAGATGTTTTAGAAGAATGGCCTTGTCCTCTGCCTGAATTAGACAATTGTCCAGGTATGGATATATTTGAATATTTCTTTGCCTGCAAAATGCAATTACTGGAGCCAGGCACTTTGTAAAGACCTGGGTGCAGTAGATAACCCAAAGGGCAGTGCAGGGAACTGATAATGCAAGTAGCCTGCTTTGAAGTGGAGGTATCGTCTGCAAGATTCCCTGATTGGGATATGCAGGTAAGCCTCTTTTAGATCTAGAGTTGCCATCCAGGCATCTTTGCCTAGCACAGGAAGTAACTGGTGAAGAGTCAGCATCTTGAATTTTGGAATGTCCAGAAAGGTGTTTAGGGTAGACAGGTCCAGAATTGGACACCATGATTTGTCTTTTCTGGGTGCCAGGAAAAGTCTGGAATAGAAACCTTGTCTCTTTTCCTCTTCTGGTACTAGTTGAATTGCCCCCATGCTTAGGAGGGAAAGTACTTGTTTCTGAGCCTCTGCCCACTGATTTGGGGGCAGGTCTGGCCATCTCTTGGAGTTGACAATGTATGGAAATTAAATCTGTATCCCTGGAACACTATATTTAAAACCCATTTGTCCTGGGTTATAAGTTGCCAGTTTTTTTGCATGAAGTGTCAGTCCCCCCCCCAAAGGGGCAGCTAAAAGGTAAGTGCTTGGTAATTCTAAAGGAAAGTCATTGAGACTGCTTACCATAGGGAGGTGTCTTGTTGTTTCCAGATTTGGAAGAGGAGGCCCCCCATTGCTTAGTTCTGAAGGTCCTTTGGGACTGAAACCTGGTGCTTTTGGAATGTCTGGGTTTGGCTTGAGTGGTTCTGGAAGGACCTGAAAAGGACCAGTTCTTAGTAGGCCAGTGCCTACTAAATCTTGGAGGTACTTGTAAGAAATCTTTCACAGTTTGCATAGATTTAGCTTTATCTTCCATCTTTTTTAGACCTTCTTCAGCCTTATTGCCAAACAGACGGTCCTGCTGCAAAGGAGCATCCAACAATTTTGCTTTAACATGATCAGGCAGAGATTGCTCCTTGAGCCAAGCAGGCCTTCTAAGCACAGACCCAGTTACAGCAGCCCTGCAAGAGGCCTCCAAAAAATCAAAACCACATTGCAAGGTATGTTTTCCAACTTATTCAGCTGAATGCAATAAATCCTGTAAATCTTTACTTTCCACACAGTCAGAAATCAACATAACTTTCTGTTTAAGCAGTCCCATGATATGCTGCTGATATTTTAGCATATGGAATTGACAGTTTAAAGCCCTGATTGCCAAGGTTGCAGAAGTATAAACCTTTTTACCCCATCTATCCAGCACCCTGGAATCTCTATCAGAAGGGGTAGGATTTTTAGCAGTAGAAGCCTTAATGCCCTTGGGCCCCTGAGATATGGTTTTAGGGTCTGCAACAGGATTTTTGAAAAGGAATTTGTGGGAGTTAGAAACCCTGTAGCATCTGTCTGGCTTACAAGGGGCCAGAGGCAGAGAATCAGGTGCCATACTGGATTCTGAAAACACATCATCAACAATGTCTAGTACAGGAGGTATAGCCAAAGGCCTATGCTGAGGAAGAAGAAGAAGAAGAAGAAGAAAATCCCTAAGCCTCTTTTTGGATTCAGAAAAATCCTGATTTTCCCTTAAGGTATGTAAAGTTTCCCCAAAAGAAAAATCCTCAGGGGGAGAAGCAGAAGGAATGGAATCCTCTGTATCAGAGTCCTCATAAGTAGGTCTGGGCAAATCCTGTTCATTAGAAAAGTCAGAAGAAACAGAGTCCTGTTCAGAAGATTCATAGTCAATTTCAGCCCTAGGCCTCTTAGAAGGGGGGGTTGACTACCCCTGATTAGAGTAATTAAATCTTCAGCCATTTCGATCACTTGTTTTTTAGGTATAGGGGCCTGCACATGTGGCCTGGGCGTCAGTTTTTTAGACATAGATCGAGATTTTGGCCTTAATATTGAAGATGGTGTCGGTTTAATATACAAATCTGTAGGCCTGAATACACCCTCAGAAGCCGATGCATGCACAGCGGCTCCAGACCCATTCAAGGTAGAGACATCCGCAGGTTCCATAACTGAAGCATCTCATGGCTTACCGGACTCCAAATGGTTCTCAGTAGAGGCCTGCGAATCAGAAGTAGTGAGTATCAGGGACTGCGAAAGCTCCTCACTGAGTACCAGTGAACTGGCAACTGGCTTAGGAGAAGCGTTGTTGGCAGTTTTGGACCTTAACAGCCTGTCTCTGTCTTTTTCTTTGTGCTTTTTCGGTATTCCCATAGTCGGATTGCTAACCAACGTCATTTCTGGATAATTAAACCGTGAACTGAAATATTTAGAGGCAAAAAATGTACCAACGATGGATAGTGCGCTGATTAAATAAAGCACAAAACTGACAACAAGGTACGTTGTGGTCAGGGCCTAGGCAAGGAATACGGTACAAATGGAAATCTTTATGAGGTATTTGCTTCCCACAAGAAATACAATTATTAAATTTTACCGACATTGGTAAGGAGCAAGAAAATGTTTCCTCAATGGGATACTTAGCTTTTTAGTTGAAGACTTTGGTTCTGAAACTCGAAAATGAAAATTTCAGGAGTCGGCCGACCGGCACTTGTGAACTGCTTCTGCTTTAGGCATCACGCAGCAAGAAAGACTGATGTAATGGTATCAGCTACATGTTTTATACCCCTGACGACCTGACGTCATGGAAGAAGGGACATCAACTGACACAGGACCCAAGACTTTGTTAATCAGGCCGACTGAGGGCAACCTGCCAGCAGATTACCCAAATGTAATGACTGCAACAGTGAAACAAAAAGAACATCCTGAAGCACCCCTGGAAAGGAGGACAGCTGTTCCTGGGGGGGGGGGCTAAGGGGGGCTACCGAGGTTGATGATGGCCACACAGAAGTGTCACCAGACCCCAAGCAAAGTAATTTGGCACACCCTTTAGGGTCAGGGATCAGGAGAGGGGGGAGGAAACATAAGGGCAACAAACGATTTGGAAGGGCTTCTTAAATTGATGATACAAAGTTAGACACCTGGATGAATGTGCACAATATCTCTTCTGTAATTCTTTCGGAAACAGAAATAAAGATCTTGAACATGGGCCTGAACTTTGTACCAGTTTTTTTTTTTTTGTTCCTGAACACACTTTGGCTCAGGATGTGATGGACTTTTGCCGCCTGTTAAAGCTAAGGCTACATTTTGAAAATACCTCAACTGATACACAGAGGGGCTTTAGATTTTGTGGATCTACTTTCATGCCCCCCATGTCACTGATTGTATCGATTTTTAAATCTAACATTCTCAAAGATCTACACTTCAATCCTTGTGAGTGCAATCATTTTCATAACAATCTAAGATTGATGAGAAATGTATAGAGAGCTTGAGGAACAATAGGGATATTGTGATCCTACCTGCAGACAAAGGAGGAGCAGTTGTGATACAAGATTGGGCCTCTTATTGTGGGGAAGCAATGAAACAAGTCATAAGATGGTCAATACTATATGGGTATGCTAATAGACCCCACCAGGAGGTTTAAAGTGGAAATTGATATATTTTTGGATGAAGCTCAGGAGCAAGGCATTAATAGGACAGACAACTTTCATCTTAAGGTACCTGATCCTAAACAACAGTACCTCTATCTTCTACCTAAGATCCATAAAGATTCCAAAAATCCACCAGAAAGGCTGATAGTGGCAGGTAAAGGTTCCCTTTCTGACCCCCTTTCAGAATTTCTAACATTACATTTGAAACCACTGTTATCTTGTGTGCAAGCCCGTATTCAGGACACTACCCAATTTTTGGGTATCATTTTGGAAATGCAATTGGAGCAAGATTGGCTGTTATGTACCCTGGATGTCACCTCTTTGTATTCCAACATCCCCACTTTGGGCAGGGTTGACAGCCCTACAGTATTGGCTGGATAGATCTAAATTATATGAACCAGGTTTCAATACTTTTCTTGTCTGCCTGGCTAAACACATTTTAACAAAAAAAGTGTGCTACTTTCAAGACCAATGTTTTTGGCAAGTACAAGGAAACTGCTATGGGGGCTTCCTTTGCACCTATTTATGCTGATTTGTTCATGGCATGTCTGGAGGAGGAGTTGATTTATGATCCTTGTCATAATTTATACATCAATGAGATTGACATCTGGAGGCGTTATCTCGGTGAATGTTGGTTGGTGTGGAAGTCTGATGATATTTTTCTGCAGGAGTTTGTTGACTACATCAATGAGAACAAATGGGGCATCAAATTTAAGGTTGCTTTCAGCATGACTGAGATCACCTTTTTGGATGTCCTGGTTAGTAGAAACCTGGATAATACCTTGGATACTAAGATATACAGGAAATTTCCTCAGTATAATTCCCTCCTGTATGCTACCAGCTTCCACCCACAACATATAAGAAACATCCCAAAATTTCAGTATTTGAGGGTGAAAAGGATTTGTTCCAACTCCTCAACATATGAGTACTACAAACAAGATTTAATTCATTGATTTAAGGATAGGGGTTACAAATCAGGTGATATCAGTAGGGCTTGCCAATTTGTCTCCAATTAAGATAGGGCCAAATTACTGGAATACCAGGTACAATCATCTGATACCCAGTCCAAGATGAGATTTGTCACCACTTTTGGTAGAAATACTAAATCATTCATGCATACTATCAACAGGCACTGGAATATTTTGTTGGCAGAAAATAGATTGTCTGACCATTTGGGGATAAATGTTCTTTTTCTTTCCATAGGGGCCCTACCATGGGCTCCTTATTTAGCCATTATAAAATATCTGATCATAGGGGAACTGCCTCCAGCCAAAAAACACACACAGGTGATATATTGGTGGGATGTGTCCCTTGCGGCCATTGTTCTCAATTTCACAGGGTGAATAAAAAGTACAGTTTTGTACCTACCATAAATGTAGATGTTCGAGGATCCACATTGCTGCAGTCCTAACCATTGGGTAGTCCGCTGTCCAGTCGGCCCGAATACCAAAGTATATGGCTGACGTCGGTCAAGGCGCATTAGACTGACGTCAGTACGTCAGGGTACTAATGCGCATGACCGACGCCATATCTTCAGTCTTTTCTTGCCCCAGATGTCAGAAGACCCTAAAAAAACAAGGCCCAAACCAAAACACCAAAAAGCCCTGCACCAAACTTATATACAATATATATATATATATATATATATATATATATACAGATGTACAATAATATACAGCAACTCACACCACCACCCCTAAACACAGAGGGGAAGGCGAGGTAAATTGGACTGCAGCAATGTGGATCCTCGAACATCTACATTTATGGTAGGTACAAAACTGTACTATGTTCTTCATTCCACATTGCTGCAGTCCTAACCATTGGGTAGAATCCCAAAGCAGAGGTAAGGGAGGCTGGCAAATCATAAAGAAGCAGGAGCTGCCAACATGCCTTGCAAAATGGCTGTGGCAAAACCAGCCCTAGATTTAGAGTAGAGAGGAAGGTGGTAATGCTTAGAGAAAGTATGCACTGAACTCCAAGTAGCTGCCTCTAAAATATCCTTAGTTGCCACCCCCCTTAAAAAAGCTGTTGAAGTGGCAGTAGCCCTAGTGGAATGAGGCCTAATCCCAGCTGGAATCTCCTTGCCATGATGGGAATAACAAAAGAAATGCAAAACCCAATCCACTTAGAAATAGTTTGCTTAGACACAGGCTTGCCCTGAGAACTCAAAGCAAAAGAAACAAACAACTGCTGAGACTGCCTGAAATCCTTAGTCCTGCTTAAATAATAACGCAACTGCCTATGTACATCTAAAGTGTGCAAAATCTTTTCCCCTTTATTTTGGGGATCTGCATAGAAAGTAGGCAAATGAATAGTTTGGTTTAAAGCCACACTAGAAACCACCTTGGGCATAAAGGAAGGATTAGTACGTAATGATACCCTATCCTTATGGAAAATCAGAAAGGGCTCTACTGCCATAAGGGCCTGCAACTCTGAAACCCTTCTTGCAGAAGTAATAGCCAACAAAAAAGCAGTCTTCCATGACAAATATTTTAAATCAGCAGTACCCGCAGGCTCAAAAGGTTGTAGAGTAAGTTTTTCCAACACAAAATTGAGATCCCAAGCAGGAGTAGGAGCTCTACGTGGGGGTCTTATATTCTTTGCCCCTCTGAGAAACTGCTTGAACAAAGGATGCGAAAACAATGGTGGGTCACAATCATAGTGAGCTGAAATTGCTGCAGCATGAATCTTAATGGAAGAGAAGGACAAACCTTTGTCCAATAACTCAGTAAGATATTGAAGAGCCACACTCAAATTAGGCTCAGAAATCTCCAAATTCCTTGCTGCACTCCAAAATAAAAATCTCTTCCATTTTTCTGCATACACTTTCCGTGTACTAGGTCTTCTAGCTTCCATAATCACATTTAAAACTTGTTGAGGAAGTTGAGACCGGCTGTCTCTCAAAACAGAATATGCCATGCTGTTAGATGAAGAGAACGAAGCTTGACATTGAGCAGGTGGCCTTCTCTCTGAGACAAAAGGTGTGGAATCAAGGGTAAAGGCCATGGAGGCTTCTTTACTAGACTCCTCAGTAATGGGTACCAGTGCTGCCGAGGCCAATCTGGAGCTATTAAAATCATCCTTGGCTTGTCTTGTCTGACCTTTAGAAGCACCTTTGGAAGAAGAGGCAGAGGTGGAAACGCATACACATGAAGATTTTTCCAACTGAAAGAAAGAGCATCCACTTTCCAAGCTGTGTGATGTAACCTCTTTGTGCAAAACTTTGGCAGCTGGTGGTTTAGTGGAGAAGCGAACAGATCTATGTCTGGAGTTCCCCAGGACACTGTCAACCTTTGAAATACATGAAGATCCAGTTTCCACTCGTGGGGATCCATGATTTGTCTGCTTAACACATCTGCTAAGGAGTTCTGTGCTCCCGGCAGAAACCTTGCCTGAAGAGTTAGTTGCAAGCTGAGCGCAGTCTCCCATAAAATCATTGCTTGCCTGCACAATGGGTAAGAATGTGTTCCCCTTGTTTGTTGATGTACCACATGACAGTTGTGTTGTCTGTTAGAATCAACACCTGCCCTGGAAGAAGTAACTCCTTGAAAGCCATTAATGCAAACTGGACTGCTAACATCTCTTTCATGTTGATATGTAGATGCTGTAGTCTGGCAGGCCACTTGTCTTGTATCCACTTTCCATTTAGATGAGCTCCCCAAGCAATGTCTGAGGCATCTGTCGTTAGAATCTGACTCGCCTCTGGCTGGGTCACAGAGAGTCCCTTGTTTAGGTGACATTCCTGAGCCCACCACAAAAATTCCTTTTGAATGCAAGGTATTATTTGAATGACAGTGTCCAAATCCTGGCAGTGCTGTGTCCATACATTTTTGAGATACCATTGCAGCTTCCTCATATGCAGTTTGGCATTGGGAAGCACCAGAATACAAGATGCCATGAACCCTAATGCTTGAAGGACTGTCCTTGCAGTCAGCACGGACTGATGAGATAGTTGATGAAAGTAAAGGGATAGACTCTGTTGTTTGTCCGGGGTTAAAAGGCCATCTGGGCTGCTGTATTCAGTCTCACACCCAGAAAGCACATGTCTTGAGAGGGTACTAGACTGGACTTTATTTCGTTCACAGAATACCCTAGGCATCTTAGCACTGCTATAACATATTCCAGATGCTGTAGAAGGTCCTCCTTTTCTTGAGCCAGAATCAGGCAGTCGTCCAAGTAAGGATAGATTTGAATTCCTTTTAGTCTGAAGTAAGCTATCACTGGAGCCAGAACCTTTGTGAATACTCTGGGCAGTAGATAAGCCAAAGGGCAATGCAGAGAACTGATAATGAGAATTTCCAGCTCGAAACGCAGATACTTCCTGCAACTTAGTCTTATAGGCACATGAAGGTAAGCTTCCTTGAGATCTAAAGTTACCATCCAGTGGTCTTTGCCCAGCAGAGGTAAAAGCTGTTGTAACGTCAACATCTTGAACTTGGGAATGTCCAGATAAGTGTTGAGGATAGATAAATCCAAAATTGGTCTCCACGTGTTCCCCTTCTTTGGTACTAGGAACAGGCGAGAATAAAATCCTAGGCCCCTTTCGATACAGGGACTGACTGAATGGCCCCTATTTGGAGTAACAGAGAAATTTGCTTGTGAGCCTCTTTCCTTTGTGTAGGAGGAACGTCTGGCATGCCTTTGAAAGGGGGCAATGTATGGAAATAAAACCTGTAACCGTGGTGAATGATATCCAACACCCATCTGTCTTGAGTAATTAAATCCCAATTTTCTTTGAAAAGAGACAGTCTTCCTCCCAAAGGAGCTGCCAGATGAGAATCTACTGGCAGCTGAAAAAGCAGGTCATTGGGTCTGTTTACGAAAGGACTGACCCCTGCCCTCACCAGAAGTCTGAGCAGGTGAACTCCCTGATCTAGGCCTAAAAGAACCTTGAGCTCTGCCCCTACCACGTCTAGACCTACCCCTAGACTGGGAATCATACGCAGGATATGTCCATCCCTTAGTAGGCCAATTTCTACTAAACTTCGGTGGCTGCACCTGCAAAAAATCTTTAACAGTTTGCATAGACTTAGCTTTGTCCTCCATTTTCTTCAGGACTGCTTCCACAGGCGAACCAAACAACACATCAGACTGTAAAGGAGCATCCAAAATCCTTGTCTTAACATGCTCAGCTAAATTCTGATCCCTCAACCAGGCATGCCTGCGAAGAACAGAACTAGTGGCAGCCACCCTCGAGGAGGCCTGCACAGCATCAAAACCACATTGCAAAGAATGCTTACCCACTTGTTCAGACACATGAAGTAAATCCAGCAACTCTTTACACTCTATACCTTCCGCCAAAGCATCCACCTTAGATTTCAATTGTGAAAGGAGATAATTTTGATATTTTAGCATGTGAAACTGACAATTCAACGCTCTCATGGCTAGAGTGGAAGAAGTATACACTTTCTTTCCCCACCTATCCAAAGCCCTTGCCTCTTTATCAGTGGGAACAGGATTTTTAACCACAGAGGCCTTAACACCTTTAGGCCCCTGAGAAACAGTTTCTGGGTCCGCCCTAGGACTCTTAAACAAATACTTATGAGCTTCCGGCACCCTATAGTACCTATCAGGTTTAACAGGAGCAGGAGGCAAAGAGTCAGGGTTCAGGGAAGCCTCTGCAAAAACATCTTCCACCACATTCAACACAGGAGGTATAGCTAAGGGCCTATGTTGTGGTAAAATAAGAATTCCCTAAGCCTTTTCCTGGAATCAGAGTAATCTTGGCCTTCCCATTTAAAGTGTTCCCTCATGGAATGCAGAGTCTCTGAAAATGAGAAATCCTCAGGAGGAGAAGCTGTAGGTGTGGAATCATCCACATCAGAATCAGAATAAGGAGGAAAGTCCTGTAATTCTTCCGCAGAAGACTCAAGCCTCTGAATACTGTTCCAAACTCTCAAACTCAGGTTCCACCCTAGGCCTCTTATCAGGAGGGGCATAGAGCCTCTAATCATAGTAATTAAATCTTCTGCCATTTTAAGCATATGTTTCTTAGGCACAGAACCTGAAGTGCTAGGAGAAACCCCCACTGTAGCTGAACTTGGCCTACCTCTGAAAGAAGTTTTGGCAACAGTAGGAGAAGCACTAACTAACTTGGGAACAGAGGGAAGAACAGTTACCTGAGAAGCCCCCTCAGCCTGGCCTACCTCCTGAGAGGGCACATCCTGTAACAATAAAGTGTCCGCCTGAGACTCCAAAGAAACTCCTGGCAAAACCTCTGGCTCCACAGAGCCTTCTAAAGAACCGACGTCCGGGACTGCCGGTTCATCAACCCTAGGCTTCGCTGTTTTGTCTTTGCGCTTCTTAGGCGAAGCGGGCGCCGGAGCATCCGGCGGCATTTTGTAATTACAACGCTTCCCAAACACTAACCTGGCACAGTCTAACCTTCTCTTAATAGTGCGTTTATTAAATCTAGCACAAGAGCGGCAACCAACAACGTCGTGCTCAGGCCCTAAACAAGGTATACACAGAGTATGGTAATCCCTATGAGGTATCTGTTTCCCACAAGAAATACAGTTATTCACTTTTTCTGACATCCGGTTAAATACTGAGGCAAGAAAAACCAAAATGCTCCCAACGGGTACTTAGCCAACTTTGATTCGGTCTGAAACTCCGACTTCGGAAATATTTCAGAACGCCAACCTGCACTCGCAAGAACTGCTTCTGCATCGGACCATGCGGCAAAAAAGACTGAAGATATGGCGTCGGTCATGCGCATTAGTACCCTGACGTACTGACGTCAGTCTAATGCGCCTTGACCGACGTCAGCCATATACTTTGGTATTCGGGCCGACTGGACAGCGGACTACCCAATGGTTAGGACTGCAGCAATGTGGAATGAAGAACATCCAAAGAATTTACTAGCAAAAATACATCCACAGTCTTTAATATTACCTTTTTGGCAAATTGCAGTACAAGTTGGGTAATTTATTTGGCCACTTGCACATGCTCCGTGTTTTACGTGGGCCAAACTTCAAGGCCTCTCAAATTTAGAATTGGGGAGCATATGAGTGACATAAGGAATAAAAGGCAGTCCAATGCTCTTTTAAAACATACTTGGAAGCATAATACTGCAGTATTTAGATTTACTATTATTGACTCTATATTAGGAAATTGCAGGGACAAAGTTGGCTGGCATAATATTTTAAAGGTTAAAGAAAAGAAATGGATAATTAAACTAGGGGGGCTTTTTCCTCCTGGTTTAAATGAATACCTTTAAAGTAACCAATAGGAGGTTTTTTGGCATCTGTCTGTAGGTATATAAGAAAGGCTCTATTTGTCCTATTATTTATATTTTGTCTGTCTTCCACTGAGGAAGGCTATTAAGCCGAAACCGGTTTGGTTTGGGTGTTGGGAGGTTTTTTCCTTTCACCCATCTTACTATATGTTTTTGTATATTAAACTAATATACCACACTTTGTGATGGCTCTGACTCGTTTTGGAATTCACTTGGGATTGTAGAGCCTCTGCACTTGCCGTACATGCAGGTTGGACTGACTTTGGCTAAGGAATTCCCATAAA
Organism: Protopterus annectens; assembly: GCF_019279795.1. Classification (NCBI taxonomy): domain Eukaryota; kingdom Metazoa; phylum Chordata; order Ceratodontiformes; family Protopteridae; genus Protopterus; species Protopterus annectens. Next base: position 308,487,319 of record NC_056731.1, read on the forward strand.
GGAGGAAGAGATTTCCAGACCATGAAATACCCTTGCTAGATAATGGACAAAACTCAGGAGTCCTAAGTAATCTTTAACCAAACAGGGAGAGAGAGAGAAAGTGAACAGAAAGAGGAATGAGGCTGGGAAGAATAGGACAGTCAAACAGCACCTGGTTTATCAGGAAAAGACTTCTGTGGCACAGAAGTCTGCTTCCCACTTTTCTTCCCTTGGGGGGACAGCAAAACTGCCTACGAACAAAGGCTGGATTATTGGGGTAATTTCTCTGAAACTTAAGGACAAGAGAAAAAAAACATGTTTACGTTCATGCAAAGCCTTCCCCTTATCCTGAAGAGACAAAGTGGCAGCAGCTTCACCAAACAAGTGCTTAATATCCAGAAGAGCATCCATCAATTTAGCCTTAATATCATCAGGCAAAGGTTGAAGATGAAGCCAAGAATATCTCCTCATCACAGACCACAAAGCAGCAGCCCTAGAGGAAGCATCTGCTGCATCATAACTACACTTTATGGAATGATGAGCCTCCTCAGAGGAAGTCCTTAACAAGGAAAAACTTTCTTTCCAAGCCAGGAATATCAGAAATTACCTGATAGGCCTGGGAAAGAAGAGCCAACATGTACCTGGACATATGGGTCTGATAACTGACTGCCCTAAAAGCTAAAGTAGCAGAGGCGCACAAGAAACTAATCTAAGGGGGCGGCGAAAGCTAACACATTCTGGCTAGGCTTATAAATGCCTTCGGGCAGATAGCCTAGTACCTACCTATGAACCTACGTATAAAGCTTTATCTCCAACCTTTCAATGGCTCTGCTATCTTTACCAGAAGACAACAACCTAGGAGAAGGTGAGTTGGCTTGTCAGAAACCACAGACACTACCAAGGGGTCAGTAGAAGGGCACTTGTAAAGAAATTAGACATCTGGTAAGGAATGGAAAGTGGACATGATCTCATATAGTACATATGAGCTTCTTCACCAGGTAAGAAAAACGGCAAAATACATGGATTCTAACTCTCACTATTTCTTATCAAATGCTGTTTTTATGCTGAAAATTCCAGTACAAAATATATGCAATAATAAGAAATGCAAAAAAAAAAACGTGAGTACAGGACTTTAGAACCAAAATCCTCTGAAGACTAAGCAAGCAATAATGCCTGATAGGGTGTGTGTTAATGTCTAATTAATGGCCACCAGTGTGCTAACACAAATCCTACTATTGAAGCAACTTTGTGATATTTTTAACAGGAATATATATTCCTGTTTTGAGCCTTTGTACCCCGTTTATTTTAGATTTTATTCAGTTAACTTGATCTAAGAGGAGAGAGATACGTAAACCTCCTGAATGCTGCTGTGCTGCCAATGTTGGATCGCTCTCACTCTTCACTCTCTCTATTACTCAAACACCTCGCTTTCATACATGGAAGCAGGCATTCACATGCACAGACAAACATACACACAAAAACTTTTTTCTGTTATATTTAGTTTTCCACTTGCTTGGCGAGTGTAAAATAATGGCTTGATCGATCTTGCTTTCACTCATATGCACACATACACTTGCACAAATACACACACACTTTTGCTTTTTTTCTTTTTTAAAATATATTTTACAGTCACTAAACTGCAGAGCCGCTGCTTAGCGAGCGTAAAAGAATGGCGGTTGTTAGTTTTTTTTTCAGTCTGAGCTCCATGGTAGCTTCATATGCTACCGTGAATCATCAGATTTGTTTTTTAGCGGGAATTACTTGTACATTAACACCTTGCTGGAGAAAGTATAGTTGTGTACACTTAACATAAATGTAGATGTTCGAGTGTATTCACTGTTGCAGTCATCACATTTGGGTTATCCCTGCCAGGGTGGCCCTCAGTCGGCCCGAATACCAGAGGCTTAGTATTTCTGCGATGGTTGCTGTTGTTTCAGGACTGATGTCAGGTCATCAGTAGTATAAAGCAAGGCAGCCGACACCATTACATCAGTTTTTCTAGCCCTGTCAGGAGCCCCCAAGTGGGAGCCAGGATATGGTGGAAGAACCCCACCAGTAGAAGGTAAATACCAAAAAGTTCCTTGCAATAAGAGACAGAGAGAGAAAAGGGGGATGGAGGGAAACCAGGACTGCAACAGTGAATACACTCGAACATCTACATTTATGGTAAGTGCACATAACTGTACTATGTTCTTTGTGTTTCACTGTTGCAGTCATCACATTTGGGTTGATTCCCAAAGCTGAGGAAAAGGGTGGAGGCAGTCAAGAAGATTGGGGGCTGGCTAGGATGCCCTGCAAGACTGCAGTGGCAAAGCCTTTCCTGGATTTAGAGAAGATAGGCAGGTGGTAATGCTTGGTGAAGGTATGAACAGATGCCCATGTTGCAGCCTCCAGGATGTCCCTGGTGGGGACTCCTCTGAGGAAAGCTGTAGAGGTGGATGTTGCTCTGGTAGAGTTAGTCCTGACCCACTTAGGGAGCGGTTACCCGTGTTGCTTGTAGCAGAAATGGATGCAGTGCGCTATCCATTTGGAAATGGTTTGTTTGAATATGGCTTTGCCCTCTGCTCCTGCAGCAAAGCAAAGCTGACTTAACAACTGATCAGTCTTTATGAATGATTAAGTTTTGTCTAGACAAAATCTGAGCTGTCTGTGCTCATCTAGAGAGTGTAGTATTCTTTCCCCCTTATTTTGGGGGTTAGGGAAAAAGGTTGGCAAATGAATGGATTGGTTGAGAGCCACAATGGACACCACTTTTGGCATGAAGGATGGGTTTGTCCTGAGGAAGACCCTGTCAGCATGGAAAATGATGAAGGGCTCTACAGCCATTACTGCTTGTAGCTCGGATACTCTTCTTGCTGGAATGATGGCCAGAAGTAAGGCTGTCTTCCATGAGAGAAACTTTAACTCTGCTGAAGCTGCTGGTTCAAAGGGGGGGCAGGGTAAGTTTCTCCAACACAAAGTTTAGGTCCCAAGCTGGGGTAGGTGCTCTTCTGGGTGGCCTCAAGTTGCTAGCCCCTCTTAGGAACTGTTTGATGACAGGGTGTGAGAAAAGAAGTTGCTCAGTGCTGAAATGACCAGAGATAGCAGAGGCATGAACTTTAATAGAGGAGAAGGAGAGTCCACTACACTACACGTAGGTCAGCTAGGTAATCCAGGCTTTGAGGTAGGGAGAGCTGTGCCGTATCGGCTCCCTTAGCCTGGATCCAGGTGCAGAACCTTTTCCATTTGTCAGCATAAGACTTTCTAGTGCTAGGGCATCTGGCCTCATGTATAACATCTAGAACTTGTTTACTGAGATTGGCAGCTTGTACACTGCTCAGGGAATAAGCCAGGCTGCCAAATTGAGGGTCTGCAATTGGGGATGCATGAATTCTCCTTCCTTCTGGGTCAGGAGTGTTGGAATCTGAGGGAGATGCCATGGTGGCAGAGGGGACAGGCTGCACAGCAGTGGGTACCAGTGCTGGTGTGGCCAGTCTGGGGCAATCAGGATTGTCCTGGGGTTTTGCTCCCTTATTTTGAGCAGTACCCTGGTAATGAGAGGTAGTGGGGGAAATGCATAGACCGAGAGGTTGACCCACTGGAAGGATAGAGCATCCACTTTCCAGGCCCTGCAGTGAGACTCCCTGGTGCAGAACTTGCTGAGCTGATGACTCGAGTGGGAAGCAAACAGGTCGACCTTTGGGATGCCCCATTTCTGAGTTATAAGGGTGAAGGTTCTTTGGTTTAGCTGCCACTCATGTGGGTCCAGAAGATTTATTCTTAAGTTGTCTGCCAGAGAGTTTAGAGAGCCTGGCAGAAATTGTGCTAACAGGTGTAGTTGCATGGATGAGGCTGTTTGCCAAATGGTCATGGCGAGCCTGCAGAGAGGGTAGGAGTGAGTCCCTCGCTCTTTGTTAATATACCACATCACCGTGGTGTTGTCTGTTTTGATCAGTAGAGCCCCCAGGAAGAGAAGGAGTCTGAAAGCTGTCAATGCGTGCTGGACAGCTAACATTTCTTTTTGGTTTATGTGCAGATGTGTTTGATGTGGGCTCCATTGACCCTGTATGCACCTGCCATTCAGGTGTGCACCCCAGGCATAGTCTGATGCATCTGTGGTGAGGGTCTGGGCGGCGTGAGCTGGTGTGAAGGGTAGTCCCTTGTTGTGGTGGCATGCTGCTGCCCACCAAATGAAATCTTTCCTTAGACACGGTATCATTGGTATAAGAGTTTCCAGGTCCTGAGAGTGTTGACACCAAAGGCTTTTTAGGCAGTAATGAAGTTTCTTCATATGCAGTCTGGCATATGGAATGAGTAGAATGCAAGAAGCCATGAACCCCAGAGCTTGCAGGATTTTCCTTGCGGATAACTGGGGTCTGGTGGCTAGATGAGAGAAATAGGCTGTCAGGTAAGTTTGCTTTTCTTGTGTAAGGAATGCCGTCTGAGATGCAGTGTCCAGGCTTGCTCCCCAGAAAATAATTTTTTGGGTGGGTACTAGTATGGACGTCTTTTCATTGATAGTGTACTGTTGGGAGGCCATTAGGTCCTTTACAAAGGCCAGGTGTTTCAGCAGTTTTTCCTGTCTGCCTGAATTGGGCAGTCATCTAAGTATGGGTAAATCTGAATATTTCTTTGCCTGCAAAAAGCAATGGTGGGGGCCAGTCATTTTGTGAAAACTCTGGGAGCAGTAGAAAAGCCAAAGGGAAGCATAGAGAACAGGAACTGCAGAGATCCTGCCCTGAAACATAGATATTTCCTGCATGACTCCCTGATTGGGATGTGTAGGTTGGCCTCTTTTTGGTCTATGGTGGCTAGCCAAGCATCCTTAGAGAGCATAGGTAGCAGTTGCTGGAGGGTGGGCATTTTGAATTTTGGTATCAACAGGAAGGTGTTTAGAATGGATAAATCAAGGATGGGGCGCCAGGTGCCCTCTTTTCCGGGTACCAGGAAGAGCCTGGAGTAGAAACCTTGGCCTATCTGTTCTGCAGGAAAATGCTCTATTGCCCTCATGGAGAGCAGGGAAAGGACTTGCTTTTTGGCCTCTGCCCACTGGTTTGGAGGTAGATCTGGGAACACTTTTTGGGGTTGGTAGTGTGTGGAAAGAAAATTTTATCCCTGGGACACTATGTTGAGGACCCAGCAGTCATTGGTAATGCTGGCCCAAGGTGCTTGTGTGGAAGGAGAGTTTTTCCCAGGGGCAAGTGCAGGTGGTCAGAGGGAGGGGGTGGAAGTGGAGAGTCATTGTGATTTCTTACCATGTGGAGGTGGCTTTGCACTCCCTGGTTAAGAAGTGGAGGTACTCCATTGCTTAGATCTCTGCATTCCCTGTGGCTGTTGTCTGGGGGATCTGCTTCCCTGGGTCTGGGCTGAACTGACCTGGGGTGGCAGGAATGGACCACTGCTTGGAGGGGCAATGCCTACTGAACCTGGTTGGCTGGACCTGCAGGAAATCCTTAACTGTCTGCATAGATTTAGCTTTTTCTTCCATCTTTTTTAAGACCTCTTCTGCCTTGGTGCCAGATAAGTTGTCTTTGTGCAAGGGTGCATCCAATAGATTAGACTGACATGGTCTGGCAAGGGCTGTTCCTTAAGCCAAGCATGCCTTCTAAGGACAGAACTGGTGACCGTTGCCCTGTAAGATGTTTCTAGTGCATCAAAACAACAGTGTAAGGAGTGCTTAGTTACTTGACTTGCAGAGTACATTAAGTCTTGCAGCTTTTTATTTTCTGTACAAGCAGGAAAAGTTTATATTTTTTGTTTGAGGAGTTCCATGGTATGCTGCTGAAATTTTAGCATACGGAACTGAAAATTTAGTGCTCTAATAGCAAGAGTAGCAGAGGTGTATACTTTTTTATCCCATCTGTCTAATGCTCGGGAATCCCTATCTAAGGAGGTGGGATTCTTAGCAGAAGCTGCTTTAAATCCTTTAGGCCCTTGGGAGATAACCTCAGGGTCAGCAGTAGAATTTTTGAAAAGAAATTTGTGAGAGTCAGGGACTCTGTAATACCCGTCAGGTTTCATGGGAGTGGGAGGGGAAGGTGTCAGGAGTTAAACTAGATTCCATGAAAACATTATCCACAACATCCAGGGCAGGAGGAATGGCCAAGGGTCTGTGCTGTGGAAGATCTAAAAATTCCATGAGTCTCTTTTTAGACTGAGGGTAGTCCTGACATTCCCATTAGAAATGCTCCCTTAAAGTATAAAGGGTTTCCCCATGGAAAAATCCTCGGGTGGAGAGGCTGAAGGAATGGATTCCTCTGCATCAGAATCCTCATAAGCAGAAAGGGGTTGCATGTCTTCATATTCAGAGGCATCAGAGTCATCGGACTCCTGTTCACATAAGACTACTGGGAAAAATCTCTTTCTTTTGGAAGGGGTAGCTTGGCTTCCCCTGATCAACATTATAAGGTCTTCTGCCATTTACGCATTTGAGACTGAGGCAAGGAAGCAGGTGCCTGAGATGGGGTCATCGGTTTCTTGGGTGTGGTTTATACCCTGGGCCTTAGAAACTCAGTAGTTTTCGAAAGAACAGTAGAAGCAAAAGAAGTTGTCGGTTTGTGTCGAGAATTGGTAATGCAAAGTACTTCCTCAGAAGCTGGTGCCTGCTCAGCGGCTCCGTACCCATCCAAAGTAGAGACAACCACAGGATCCTTAATTGATGAAGAGTTGTGCGGCATACCAGACTCCCAAAGGGTCTTGGTAGCAGCCTGCGAATCCACAGAAGCGGGCATCAGTGGCTGTGAAAGCACCTCACTGAAGACCACTGAACTGATGACTAGCTTAATGGAAGCATCGTCTATAGGCTTGGACCTGTGCGGTCTCTGTCTTTATCCTGACTTTTTTTTGGAAGTTCTGCTGTCGGATGGCTTACTGAAGCCATATCGGAAATCGAGGACTGAGAGCGAAAATATCTAGCTACAATAAGGGCCTGACGACGTATAGTTCTGGCATTGAACAAAGCACAAAAGTGACAGTGGGGAACATTGTGGTCTGAGCCTAAGCAAGTGATGCACTAAGAATGAAATTCTCGGTGTGGTATTTGCTTTCCACAGGCGAGACGATAACTTTTTCTGACATCAGTTAGAGCAAGAAAAAAGGATTCCCAATGGGGTACTTAGGTTTAAAAGACTTTAACTTCAATTCGGAAAATGAAAACTCAGGTAGCGGCTGACCGGCACTCGTGCGAACTGCTTCTGCTTCGGGCTCCACAGCAAGAAAGACTGATGTAATGGCGTCAGTTGCCTTGCTTTATACTGACGATCTGACGTTAGTCCTGAAGCAACAGCAACCGACGCAGAAATACTAAGCCTCTGGTATTTGGGCCGACTGAGGGCTACCCTGGCAGGGATAACCCAAATGTGATGACTGCAACAATGAAACAGGAAGAACATTGTTCGTTCTCCAATCAGGGTGCTGATGTACAGTTTGCCCGTTCTCTAAATGTACTTACTAGACTCCACAAGTCTTCCAAAATAACCAGCTCCAGAATGTCACAACCAAGTTTAATTAATGATTTCTGAGTCATTATTTATTTACTATTGTAAACAACAGCTCACTAACTTCATATCACCTCAGTAATTGCCACACACCATCAGTCAAAACATTTTCTTCACTTTATGTGTAGAAATGTCTGTTGTGAATGTTAATGTAATGAAGATGCAGACAGTTACTAGTAAGAAAGTCTTACACCTGATTCTTTTGGATAAGAGTAAGTATCTAATGATACTACTGATGTACAGTCAGTCAGGTTATCCATTGTACCATATATTAAACTTCTGGTAGTTTAGCTGAGAGGCCTTTAGCTATTTGCTACTAATGAGCTTCATCCTGTAGTCCAGGGTTTGAATCTATCAATTTCTACTAGCAAACTGTACAACTCATTTAGCCAAAAAGTGCCATCAGATCACTCCTGAAGACAGATATGAATCAAGTGGGCTTACCCTGTTAACAAAAAATAAACAAAATAAAACTGAAAAAAAAATTAAACAAAGTACACCACAATAGGTAATAACTGTTATACTTAAACTGTAATGATAAAGAGCAGTGAAAAAAACAGGACAATCAACAGTTAAGGCTCAGGCAGCACTTATTTAATTCAAACAATACATCTCCAATGATCAGGAGACAGAAAGTACTGTAAACTTTGCTGTACATCACAGACAGTCTGACAAATGTGTAAACTAAAATGAAAAAAACATACAGTTGAGAAACAGATTTGTAATTACAAAACAGTGGATAACTACATGGAAGCTACATAGTTGGCTTTTCACAGGAAAAACATTTATAGGACACATACAGTGCAATTGTTCACAGAAATCTGTATATTTCTATGATGTGCTTTTTCAACACATTTACTAGGCATATGTGCCACATCTGTTAAACTGCTTTTCAAAATGTTCTTGTGTGCCTACAGAGAAAGTTTATCCCTGTAATACACTGAGCAACACATATTATGATGAACTGTAAAATCATAAATTAGCCATTGTGAAGATGGGTAAAAGAGTAGCCAGACATTCTACAGAGAACATACATCATCATAATACCACTGGTCTTGATGCTGACATCATAGAGCCCGAACATGTTTGAAAGCAGTTTTGAATTGTGTGTACTAATAAGCCAACTAATCCTGCTGCATAACTTACTGATTTGTAGGCCTCATCTGTGCCATCAAGCATACAATCAGATAAAAAAACACTATCATACTATGCCAGGTTAGCTTTTTAGCAACGTTTACCTTTGATGCCCATGTTTTGATGAACCTTCACTTTGTATCAAGCCTAATCTTTATACATATACTCAAAACAAAGATGGGCATGTCTTTTAATACCTACAAACCACACATTTTTAATAAAGCTACAGGCAAATGCCTTTCAAGGAATGTACAATACATCAAATGGCTCAAAAATGCCTACTCACCTCATGATTCTTTTCTTGTCTGAATCAAGATCTTAGCTAGGCGATTCTGTAGTTTTACCACAAGTGCCCTGATGGACTCGGGATACTTGGAGCTTTTAACTGCACTTTTCTTTTTCCTTAGGGGGAATTCATAGCTGTCTTTGTCTCTAGAACAGGCCTATCATACCAATATAAAATAAGTGGAATGGAAACATCATACTGCGACTGCAGTGACGCACAATATGCAAAGTAGGCATTTTAAGTGGATAAAAACATCACTATGATCAGCCTCCCATATGCTTCTCATTACACATTGTACTACCTGCAGTTATCTTAGAACTTCAAACGCCAAAGAAGTACAACTTCATATTGCATTCAAAGGCTTTCAAAAGGAAGACATGTTTAGTGACAGAATGATGGTGAATTGCACTAAAACTTCAAACCCTCAGTGTTGGGCTTTTCTTTTTTGCAAAATAACAGGTGCAGGATTTTGCAATTTTTTTGCTAGCTGACAGACAATGAGTGCTTGCCAAACAAATTACAGAAATGTGACTATATTTCACACAAATCCTTCTAACCCTCAAAAGCACTCCTTCCTGACTGCCTCAGAAGTAGCTGCTTTTAGTTTCCAACAGAAGCATGTTGACCAGCTTGTCATAATCTTAGAGCTGCAAATACTGGTCAATAAAATTAAGGTGCAGCTGCTCTGTGAAGACAGTACAGAATGTTATAAAAATGAGATTTTCAGTCTTTGTACTGCATGTTCCAGTAGTATCACAGTGACTTCTGATGCCCATTGGCTGGATGTTTTGCCTTTTCTGGGTCCCTTGAGCTGTGTGAGAGCTGAAGCTTGTCTAAACCTGTAAAACATTAAAAAGATGCTTAATATCAATGCAATCATGTTCAAAAAATGTAAAATGTAATAATCTGATTCTTGAAACATTTATAACCACTGAATTGTAAACTAAAAATAAAATGAAATAAATAAAATGTTTTCAGTTAGAAACATAATAAATTAATTAACCAAAAATTACTGACTTAAATGCCAGAATTGCCACTTGCTCTATGCAGATGAAAACATTACCATGGAAGTTCAGTGTGGGTCACCCTATGCAGAAAATTAGGAGTTATGTACTTACCATAACTTGGCATCTGTATTGTCCAATTTCATTCTTCCTCACCACTGGGTCATAGGATCTGATATTGGATCCGATCCTGCCATTCCAAAAGACTGATGATTCAAGTTTTGAGGTCCTCCCATTCTCATAATGACCTGCATCTCCTCCAACTCCTCAAATCGAGTTTATTGCCTCAGAAAAGGAAAACGGTATAGAACATCAATTATAAACACAATGGCATTACCCTAATCTGGAGCTGAAATTAGGAATCTATGGAGCTCTTACTCCTCTAGATACCTCTAGACTTCCTGGAAGGGGGAAGGTCAGGTGGGATGTGAGGAAGAATGAAACTGGACAACACTGATGCCAAGCTAAGGTAAGTACATAACTCCTAGATCTGATGTTGTTTATTTCATTCTGCTTCACTACTGCATCAGAGTCCCCAGATACTTGATTTCCTGGGTGGCCCCTATGGAAGAACATGCTGGAGCACTGTAGGAGCCAAAGGATGCTCTGTCTATGGAGACTATATCCAATTTATAATGCGATAAATGTATGTAATTTTGACCAGGTCGTCAAAGCATGAATTTCATCAATAAAGGTTCTAGCTGAAAAGGCCGAAGAAGTGAACATCGACCTGGTAGAATGGGCTTTCAGTGGACGAGGCAATTGTAGGCCTTTTAAGGAATAAATGGTGGAAATGCAATTAGTGATCCATTTAGCTAGAATTACTTTTGACACTGCTTGGCCTAGCCAGTTGGGTGAAAAGGATAAGAATAGTTGTTCAGATTTCTTGTTACATTGTTCTGTGCAAACAGAAATGCAACTGTCTATTTACATCAAGTAGGTGATGCATATATCCACCCTTGTTGGAATGGTTAGGGAAAAAGACTGGAAGATGAACAGACGGGTTTATGCTCACCACTGTGGCCACTTTAGGCATAAAAGAAAGATTAGTGCTCAGAGAACCTCTGTCTTTGAAAAAAGGTAATACATGTTTGTTTAGATGATAAGGCCTGTAGCTCCGATACCCTTTTGGCCGAAGTAATAGCCACAAGAAAAATGTTTTTTCAGGATAGGAATTTTATATGCAGGAACCAGCCAGTTCAAAGAGTTTCTGTGTGAGACCTTGAAGGACCGGGGTCAGATCCCAACGAGGGGAAGGATCTTTAACTAGGGGCCTGAAAAGAAAGATTCCTTTCATAAAGGCCTTGGGTAATTTGGATACGAAGATGAAAGTTAGTGCATGTGAATCATCAGCGACGTGGAAATTAGCAGTCACTGCCAATTGTGAATTAATCGTAGAAAAACTGGCTCCATCTTGAAAAAGAGAACTCAGGAAGAGCAGAATGGCTGAGACGGGAGCTGAAAAAGGGTGAACGTTCTGGTTCAGTGTCCACACTGAAAATCTTTTCCATTTTTAGTAGAAGGTTTTTGAGAAGCAAGTATGATTTCCTGGACTAGGGAGGCCAGCCTGGACTTTCTTAGAATCACTGGAGGTGGAGAAACCAAGTGTTTAATCTTAGTGATCTGAGATTGGGGAGCTGGTGTTCTGACGGGTGAGAAATCAGATCCTGTCTGGGATCCGGGATCCAGGATCCATGGTGAATATTTGGCGTGAGACCACAGAAGGAGGAACCATACCTGACAAGGCCAGAAAGGAGCAATGAGGATTAGAGTTATCTTTAACCTGCTGGCTTTCTGTACAACGTTCCCAATCAATGGGATTGGAGGACAGGCGTACAGGAGACCTGGAGGCCAATCATGTACTAGAGCACCCCTGGGTGACTCCTCGTTTGGGTAGATCAGAGCGAAGTACTTGCTGCATTTGGTGTTCAGGGGAGATGGAACAATGTCACAGCAAGGTTGGACCCATTTGAGGAGTGATTTATGGACCCCTTGTGTGGACTCAAGATAGATCGGCTGAGTATGTCTGTCTGCTAGAATGTTGGTCTCCCCAGAAATGTGCATTGTAATAAGAAGCAGTTTGAAGAGCTCATCCATTCTGACACTCTCATGGCCTCTCTGCATATCAGGTATGAAAGGGTTCCCCCCTGTTTGTTAATATACCAGACTAATGACATGTCTGTATGAATTGCTTTCTTTCCCAGAGGTAGGCAGTCTTGGAAAGTTTGCAATGTCAGAAGGACTACTCTCATCTCTAGAATACTGATGTGCAATTTGTTCTCTGTTGGGGACCACATGTCTTGGACCAATCTTCATTGGTAATGCCCCCCCACTTCAACAAGGAAGTATCTGTGGTCAATGTGGCCACTGGAGGGGGGGAAAGGAAAAAGGTCTGTCAAGATAAAGATCACCCAATAGCATCCACCACTGGAGATGACATCTGTAGACTGGAGTCAGTTTGATTGGGACAGTTAACAAGTGATACAGGATGGACCATTGGATTGCTAGGGTCCATTAAAGCACTTGCATAGAGAATTTTGCCAATGGTACCAGAAGTATGGCAGCCAACATGGAACTTGGAGCTCTTAGGACAACTCTTGCTGAGGGTGCAGGCGTATGAGTGATTGTGTTCAGCTGTGTTCCTAAGAACTGTATCGGCTGCACAGGCAGCAGTTTTGACTTCGCCAAATTTATTGTAATCCCCAGCTGACTGAAGGTGTGTAATATGTCCTGTGTTGCTTGAACCAGTTGATGCCTCGATAATGCAGTTAGGAGCCAATTGCCTAAGTATGGAAACACCTGGAATCCTTGTAGTCTCAGATGTGCTGCCACTACCGACATACATTTGGTAAACACCCAGGGGGCTGCGGCGAGTCCAAAGGGCAGTGCTCTGAACTGGTAATGATTGGCTCCCAGCTGGAAGCACAAGTGTCTTCTGGAGCATCTGTCGATTTTTATGTGATAGTATGCATCCTGCAGATCTACTGAGCACATCCAATCATCCTTGCATAGTAATGGCAGAATGGATTTAACCATCACCATGCAAAACTTTGACTTCTTGACATACGGGTCCAATATAGGCTGCAGGTCCCCTGTTGTTTTTGGCACCAGAAAGAAGCAAAAATAAGTTCCACATCCTTGTTGTTCAGTTGGGATGTTTTGGATGACTCTGTTCTCTAGATGTTTTTTGAACTTCTTGTATGGTGTACTCCTTCTGACTTGATGGAACACTGGGGAGGTTTCTTTCGGGGGGAGTGTAGGAGGAAGGAAAAAGGGAATGTAAAACCTCTGGAAATTATGTTTATTACCCAGAAGTCATTTGTTAGTTTTGCCCAGGCATCTAGGTGCAATGAAAGTCTGCCTCCGACTGCCTCCAGAGTAGGACAGTTGGGCAGCACTTCAAGAGTGCTGATAGGGCTTGTCAGAAAAAGGTTCTCTAAAGCCCTGATTTTGTGGACCCCTCTGCCCCTAGGGTGGCATCTCCCGTTAAATCCTTGTCCTCTGCCTCTGGATGAGGAGTCTTCATGAGAATCCAGGAAAGAACCCTGAGGCTTTCTGAACCACACTTTCTTTCTACTGCATTGGTTTCTCAAAGAGGGCCTCTGAGGGGAAGAAAACTTGATCCCTACAGCAGGCAGGGTCTTTCCCTCTTCTTCACTGCAGGTAAGGGATTCCTAACCGATGGTTTGAACAAGGAAGAACCATTGAAGGAGGCATTAGTAAAAGACATCTTAAAGGGTTTCATAAACCTGCAAATCTTCAACCAGGCATTTCTCCTGAGGGCTATGCCTGATCCAGCCATTGGAGAGGTACCTTCCACAGTACTGTAAATCAACCTCATCAGTGAATTAGACAAGGAAGTGAGTCAACAGTTGGGGAGAAAACTTGTTGAGGTTCTCCTCCGACAAGTACTCTGACAGAGAATTGGTGAGTTCCTTGGCCAAATCCCTTTGAAGACACGTGAAGTGTGCCAAATAGTTTAGTGCTCTCAGTGGAAAAGTAGCTAAGGTGTAGACATGCTTCCCATGACTGTCCAATGCCTGAAACTCTTTGTTTGGGGGGGGGGGGTGGACACAGCAGCTCTGTTCTGTTAGCTGGAATATCTTTACTCCAATAAGGACAATCTAATGGAGTGCTCAGGAACTTGGCGCACATAGGGACAGGCTCTATGGTGTCTGGTTCCTTCCAAGCTCAGCGGGAAACCAGATCAATTAGCTAGTCAGCTGTAGATGGGTCCGTGCTGAACACATCCAGAAACACTGATTTCACAGGAGGAGGCTGTGCAGACCATCCATCCATTCACTTCAGGTCTCTAGGATATTTCTGAAGGAGATGTCATTGGGTGGAGATCGGGCGGGATTGTATTCCGTCATTGAAATCACTGTCCTCGGTCATAGCCTCCAAAGGGGAGTCTACATGCTTCCTCTTGTACATCCACTTCCAATGCACCTCCTCCGTGAGATTCTCAGGAGAAGACTTGGAAGAAGAAGGGACCCCTTGCAAACAGGAGGGTTGGAGGACCTCCTGGATGGGCTGACTGTGGAGAGAATGACTGGGATCAAGGGTTAGACCAGATGAGGACTGCATAACTTCCGGGGTGGGGGGTGATGCATTTCTAGGTCTAGAGAATGCCCTCTCTGACACCTGGAAAGCTGACAAACTTCGGAATCCTTCTCTTTCCCTCCTCAGAGCCAAAATGAGAGGAGAAAATGAAGACACCATCCCAGATTCACAGCACCCAGACAACACCTGACCTGAACTGTCAAGAGCCAAATCCTCATGGGGAAGTCAGATTCTACCAGGTCGAAGCTGAGACCACCCCCATTGAGCCGGCGCCGATGCCATGGGTCCAGGACTCACTCTGCTCTGAAAGCATCAAAGCTGAGCCAGTCTGGGACATTGCCAGAGTCGAGAAAAGGTCCATTCTCAGCTCTGACGACATCTCTCTCAAAGGGGTTCTGAACTGGGTTGTTGGATCAGAAGAGAAGTTGTAATAATGGTTCACGGGGCTCTCACGGATCCAAGATATGATGGACACTGTAAAAGCCCCACCTTGATCTGAGCCTTATGCAAACTTCACATCTTCCTGTCTGTAGATCAAAATGAAAGTGGTGTGTGCTGTATCTTTAAGAAGCATGTCAAAGCTGTGCGTACACATATAAATTCCAGACACGTGCAACCCCTAGTGGCATTTTGTAAGAGCAGCCAGAGTGAGTGCATGCCTGATCACAGTTCTTAGTTTGTATACAGTTACATAAGTTAAAGTCAGTAAACGTCTATAGTAATGTGTTTGTATAAAAGAAAGCTGATTGAAGAAAACCCACAAAGACTCTTCTACTGTGTCCAAACTAGGAAAGTGACATGGTGTCAGAACCGGGATCAAGGCGAATAAGATCCAGAGCCATGAGGTGCAGAGATGACAGTGAAGGTAAAACTAAGAGAAACAAGCACAAAAAGAGCCAGAAAAGAATCAAAGGTAATGAAAAGTAGCATGAACTGTTTATTGGATAAAAGAGACAAAATGGCGCATTACAAGGGCAGAAACTGCATTACTGAGCAAGGGGAAGGCACAAAAGGTTTGTCGGCTAAAAAAGAAATGTTTAAAATAAAGGTATTCAATGAAACAATTAACAGTAAAGCAAAACAAGCATGTTAACATAAAACGAGCATCTTTAAAGAAAAACTGGGGATGTTTAGAGTGAAACGTGCACAAGAAAAGTACATTGGGCATGAAAAGGGCTTAAATGAGCTAAATGAAAATAATAAGGGCAAAAGGGGCACATTAAGCAAAAATAAAGCAAGGCGACTGCATGTGTTTTGGCAAAAGGCTATGTTTTGGCATAACTACAACTTCATATTGTATTGAGGGCATAATTAAAGTTATTCTAAGTATCTCAAGGTGTGTAAAAGTGCTCACAGTGTGTGCTTATTACTGTTCATGTATTTTAAAGAGTTTATTGTGTGTGAAGTGCAACTATTTTGTGAAATAGTCAAAGAATAGCCATTTTGAAAAGTTTCTTGTGCTGGGTGTGTATATTCGTAAAGTGCCATCATTACAGTGTTTCTTGGACTGTAAAGAGTTGGCTAGCAAGATACTGCCATTTTGGGGACATTTCAGTGTGCTGTATACAGTTATTCGCAAAGTGTAACAACTTCGAAATGTTACTGAGTTTTGGGCAAGAATGGTTCAGTTTATTCACATTGTGCAGTTATTTGATGTTACTTACACTGATAAGAGATGATTTATTGCAAAACAATACTACAAGAGTATTACAGTGCCCAAGAGTTTATATCACTCGCATCGTAATGTTGTTTGAGATGTTTCTTAAAATGATGATGAATGATTTTAGCAAAATGATGACAAATGACTTCAGCATTTTTCAAGAGTGTTACAGCGCCCGAAAGTTTATTTTGCAAAGTCCAATTATTCAAAGGTACAATGACTTCAGCATTTTTCAAGAGTGTTAAAGCGCCCGAAAGTTTATTTTGCAAAGTCCAATTATTCACAGGTACTACGAGTTTGTTCACTAGCATTATTTTGAATAGCCCAAAAGGTATAAATTCAAAAATAGAAAGGCATTGAACAAAGTTACAAATACTGGCATATGTTTCTGGTATATGTGTATGAGTGCATGTTTGTGCCTATTTGGAAAACCCTTTACTGGTATGGGTTAATATGGCAGATGGATTTCAAAAGCCCCTACCACTTGTATTTGATCAGAATATTGCAGAGAATTGTAGCATATTTGAGCAAGAGTATGATATTTTTATATAAAAAGCGTATGCAGATAGAGATGCATACACCAGGGCATTCATTTTGCTAAACCTAGCTGGGTCAGAGGCCATAGAAAGAGAGCATTCATTTGTGTATACACCTGCAGTATATGACAGAGAAGGTGAAAACCACCATACTGTTGTACAGACTGAATCCAGGGAAGACTCAGAGTGTTTGAAGCACAAGTTCAGAGAAATATTACATTAGAGGGGCATTTGTTTTACACGAGAGATCAGAAGCCAGGGGGAAACATTTGTAGCTTATATAACTGACCTGAGAAACAAAGCTAAAACGTGTTGGTTTGGTGACTTAAAAGATGAGCTGATAAAGGACAGGCTTGTGTGTGGTGTTAACAGTGCTGCTGTGAGAAAGATTTTACTTGGTGATAGTGATTTAACATTTAGCAAAGCCATAGAGATTTGTCAAATCCATGAGGTGACAGAAAAACACACATGTATGCTTGCGAATGAGAAGAGCATGGTTTCAGTTGGCTCCAGAGCAAATGTAGATAGTATGTAACACGTGGCGAAAGCAAATGGCAGCTACAAGGCTTCCAGGGAAGACGCATAGCTTTCCAGTAAGTTCTACGAAGGGAGTGTACTCTTGTTCAGTGCAGTAGAAGCATGAATCAGCAAAACCCAAGTCCAGCTTTATTGTCAACTGTCACAATTGTGGTGCAAATCATGAGTCTAAAAGAGCGAAATGCTTAGCATTTGGTCAGCAATGCTACAAGTGTAAAAAATGGAACCACTTCCAAACGTTTTTGTAAATCAAGTAAGCCTCACACAGTTGAAAAGAAAGGTCACACAAAGAAGCTAGCTGATCAAGTAGAGCTGAGGCAAACAGCTTTCTATGTAGATGTGCTTGATGAAAGCATTGATGCTATGAATTTATTAACAAGAAGCAAAGTGTTTTGTACTGCCCGGATTAATGGAAAATCTACAGAGCTTAAAGTAGACATGGGTTTAAAGTGTAATGTTATATCAGCAGACACATTTGCTAAAGTGAGAACTAACGAACAACTCAATGTAGTCAGTAGTACGAGACTCGTTGCTTATGGAGACAAAGAAATTCAAACTGAAGGTTCAGTGATGCATTCATGTAATTTGGCCGAGAACTTGTTATTCTATGTAGTCCAAAGACCAATGCAATCTTTATTAGGTCTCAAAAATAGTTTAAGTATGAATCTGCTTTCTTTTGCTAAAGAAGTCCATCATGTAAGTGCATTTCTGAGTTCCAATTTTTCTGAAGCCATTTTCTCAGAGTATGCTGATGTTTTCGATGACAAGTTGGGTAAACTTCCAGTTGTGTATTTTATGAAGTTAGACCCAGAGGTCACTTCCATAGTCAGAACAGCAAGAAGAGTTCCGATAGCTATGCAAGACAAAGTTAAAACTCAGATGGATAAAATGGTACAGCAAGGTGTGATATGTCAAGTCACAGAACCAACTGAATGGGTGTCGTCCATGGTGGCAACTCATAAAAAATGCTCAGATGAAATCAGAATATGTACTGACCCAAGCGATCTCATCAAAGCATTAAAGAGACCGTATCATCTAATGTGCACAATCAAAGAGATCGCAGCCTTCATACCGAATGCCACTGTTTTCTCTGTCTTGGATGCAAAGAGTTCATTTTGGCAAGTGATGTTTGATCACAAATCTTCATTTCTAACTACTTTTGATACTCCATTTGGCAGATGCGCATTGCTAAGGATGCCATCTGGAATAAATTCTTCAAGTGAAGTCTTTCTGCGTGCAGTGGAGCAATTATTTTGGGTTATCCTTGTGCCATAATAGTAGATGACTTATTGGTTGGAGGCAATGGTGAAGCAGAGCATGACAGCAACCTCAAAAAAGTTCTAGATAAAGCATGTGAAGTAAACTTGAAGTTCAATCCTCTAAAGTGCAAATTCAGACTTCCAGAAGTTACATATGTAGGTCATTTGTTCACGAGTACAGGCTTGAGAACAGACCTGACCAAGCAAGCAGCTATTCTTGAGATGTCAGCACCAGATAATGTATAAGCTCTACAATGTTTTCTAGGCATGGTCAACTACTTAGGCAAGTTTATACCGGACTTCAGTCAGTTGACAGCAACTTTAAGAGAGCTAACACACAAAATTGTTGCATGGTCAACAATAAGATACTATGGTGTGAACAAGCCAGTCACTCTTTCCTATGATGCTTCAAAAGTTGGTCTTGGTGCAGTTATGCTTCAAGAAGGCAGACCAGTAAGCCTATGCATCTAGAACACTAACCCAAACTGAGAAGCAGCATGCTCAGACTGGGAAGGAGCTTTTCGCAATAGTATTTGCATGTTTGACGTTTCATGATTAAATTTATGGTCGAGCTATTTAGACTGAACACCAACCTCTGGTTACTATTCTAAAGAAGCCTATGCATTCTGCTCCAAAGAGATAAAGAATGATGCTCAAATTGCAAAAGTACAATTTCAAAATGGTCTACATGAAAGGCAAATTGCTTTATCTGGCTGATACCTTATCCAGATTGCCCAGAAATATGACAGAACAGCACCACACAGAGAATTTTAATTTTGATGTGATGTCAGTGCATAATTTTTCTACCACTAGACTCGATGAGTTGAGAGATCGTACTCAGACTGATCCAATTTTGCAGAAGCTCAATCACTACATTAATGTTGGATGGCCATCAAAGCACTCTAGTGTACCACCTGAAGTGCAAACCTATTTTCCTTACAGAGATGAACTGTTGATGGAAAATGGCATTATTTTCAAAGGTCCTAAAATTGTTGTTCCTGCTTCCTTACAAGAATATATCCAGATTTTGCATTGTGGTCACCCAGGTTCTGCATCCACTAAGAGAAGAGCGAGAGAACTACTATTTTGGCCTTCATTACCAAAAGCCATTGATAAAGTACTGTCTTCCTGTTCAGTATGCAATAGTACTAAACCACATTTAAAGAGAAAACCACTTCAGCCAAGTCCAGTTTCTGAACTACCTTGGTCAACAGCTGCAGCTGATATCTTTGAATGGAACAATCAACAATACTTGGTGATGGAACAATCAACAATACTTGGTTTTGGTAGACTCTTATTCAAATTGGTTTGAGATCAATCTACCTAACATCCACTGTGTTATTACTAAGTTGAAACATCATTTTGCAGTTCATGGTAGTCCACACAAAGTTCTTTCTGACAATGGTACTCAATTTACTAGCCAGTTGTTTCAGAAATTTGCAAAAGACTGGGACTTTGTACATATAACTAGTAGTCCTGAATATCCCCAGTCAAATGGTCTATCTGAGCATGCAGTACAGAGTGCAAAGCAGTTACTTGAAAGGTCAAAGCATGACAACACTGATGTGTTCTTGAATTTGCTTAATCTCAGGAACATACATGACGATATTCTTGGCTCACCTGCTCAAAGATTACTTTCCAGGCAAACTAGAACTACCCTACCCATTACTTCCAGTTTATTGAAGCCTAACCCATAGAACAATAAAACTAACAAGGCTCAATTGATTAAGAAGCATAATATACAGAAATCTAGTTACGACAGATTGAGCAGATTACTTTATCCATTGAGGGAAGGAGAGAAGGTATGAATCCAGACAATGAAAAGTTTTGATTGAATTGGACAGATTACAGGCATCTGTGCCAAGCCAAGATCCTACCTGGTAAACTCCGAGGGTGTGGAATATAGGAGGAACCCTAAACATCTTCTTCATGTACCAGAATCAACACCATCACAAAACAGTTTCTGTGATGTAGACATCAAACCGAAGAGTGAATCAGACACTGTTTCCATACCAGAATATGTTCAAAATTCTGATTCCATTCCAGAAAATGTTCCAGACATTCCAAAGGTCAAACAGTTTGCAAAGATAATTCCAGTTGCTAAATCTAATTCCCATATTTATGTCACATGATATGGGTGAGTATCAAAGCCTAGTGTGAAATATGCAGCAACATGGACTTAACTGTATACATATGTGTGCTTAGTATTGTGTAATGCATGACAAAGAATTACCTGTTATTTCTGTATGCTAAATAGACTCATAGTATTATATGATCTTGTTCTCAAACAGGGAGGCTGTAGATCAGAATGCAAGTGAAGTGTGCTATATCTTTAATAAGGATGTCAAGGCTGTACGTGGACATGTAAATGCCAGACATGTACAACCCCTAGTGCCATTTTGTAAGAGCAGACAAAGTAAGAGCATGCATGATCACAGTTGTTTGATTGTATACAAGTTACTTAAATTAAGGTCAGTAAACTTCGACAGTGATGCGTTTGTATAAAATAAAGCTACTTGAACAGAACCCACGAAGACTCTCCTATTGTTTCCAGAGTAGGACAGCAACACTGTCCATGTTGGAATGGGAAAGTTCCACAGGCAAGACAATTGTTAACTTTTTCTGACATCGGTTAGAGCAAGAAAACAGGATCCCCAAGGGGGTACTTAGCTTAAGAAGACTTCAGGTTTGAAACTCGAACAATGAAAATTTCAGGTAATGGCTGACCGGCATTTGCGAACTGCTTTTGCTTTGGTCTCCCATGCGGCAAGAAAAGCTGATGTAATGGCATCAGCTGCATGTTTTATACACCCCTGATGACCTAATGTCATGGAAGAGGTGACAACATCTGGCGCAGAAATCCCACGACTCTGGTATTCGACCGACTGAGGGCTAGCTGCAGGCAGATAACCCAAGTGTGATGACTGCAACAGTGAAACACGAAGAACATCAGGTAGATCTAGCTGGAGATGGTGACTTGTCATGCCTCGATGTATGGCTCAGAGATCTCAGATCCAAGGCCTTCTGATCTGAAGGAGACTTGCTCGGAGTAGGGGTACTCTGAATCAAAATTACCTCTAATGGATCCGAGAGCATCTTAGGATCCAAAGCTAATGAAGTAGGTTGGATCGGCGAAGGTGTCACATCTGGCGAAAGTAATCCCAGATACAAGGAACTCCTCTGATCCGAAGGAGGTTTGCTGCTTCTTGGATCTGAAAGGATGGATCCAACAATTTTTGCTTCTTTTCTGAC
The DNA here is from genome assembly GCF_019279795.1 of Protopterus annectens. Lineage (NCBI taxonomy): Eukaryota > Metazoa > Chordata > Ceratodontiformes > Protopteridae > Protopterus > Protopterus annectens. Next base: position 308,509,004 of record NC_056731.1, read on the forward strand.
GCCAAAGGAGAAACCCTGGGGAAGTAAGCGGGCCCACTTCTTTGGTTCTTTAGAAACTCCAGGCTTGGCAGGTACTTGAGCTCCAGATGAGGGCAAAAGCCCCTTCAAGATTAATTTGTTACGGCAATCCGCTAAAGCATGGGGATTGAATCCCGTACAAATTTGACAAACTTGCTCTGAACAGGAAGGACCCAAGAAATACACACGCACCTCTCATGAATATCCGAATATGGGATTTTGTGCAAGAGGTGCTTTATAGACACACCATGCACACACAGAGAAAGGCAGCACATATACACACACACACACACACACACACACACACACACACACACACACACACACACACACACACACACACAAACACACACTACCAACTGTAAGCTAAAGAAAACAACAATAACTAAATATAAAGACACAGGGAAAGATTTTTTTTTGTTTTAAATAGAAGAAAAGTTAGAAAGGAAAACACAGGCCAAGGGCCATATGGGAGCGAAAGAACATGCAGAGGGAAAGACACAACCTGAACACTAACAGAAAAACTGAAGGATGGAGGGCAGGTTGAAAACATATTTATAGAAATTCTAAAGATAAGTTTAGAATAGAAAGGATGAAAAAAATCAGTGAAAACTACAAACTTATCTGTAGGTAGCTCGAGACCAGCGCAATCATGTCTAACCAGGAAGGTGGTAAACGAGATCTGAGGAGTTAGAGGAAATGCAGGGCATTATGGGAGTGTGAGGAGCTCAAGACTTGAAGTATCAGTCTTTTGGAATGAGCGGATTGGATCCGATATTAGATCCTAAGACCCAGAGGTGAGGAAGAATGAAATGGACAACATCAAATCCGAATACATAGTTAACAAGTGTCATAACAGTTAACGCAACCAGGCAAAAAACTGTATCTGGGAGAAAAATGTTTGTGGAGCATAATTATTCAAAAGTGACTTAAAAAGCCGTTGATATTTTGTAGGTGTGAAGACAGGGTGCAAATGTAAAAGACTGAGATTTAAATTGTAATTTTCTGCTTCTTTAAATGTATTTTATAATGGGAAAGAGTTGATGAAAATAATACTTATGAGGAGATCAATAAAATAAAGAAACCATCCATGACAGTGCTGAAGCATGTGGCGCAAAAGAAAGAGTACTGAACTGACAGACACTGATATATCAGGGGATGTACAAGATAAGTGAGACAGAAGGTCATGATCCTTGGTACAAGGCTAGACTTAAAATGTTTGATATGAACTTGAAATTCAGGAGAAAAAAAAAGTCTGTGGTTAGTGATATGTCAAACAAAATTATGTAATAAATAGAAAGAATGCTGACTAGCAATATACATCTCTCAATCTCAGAAACCAAAGTTCACTGAGACATTACAGATCTGTGTGGTGGCCTAGGTAATATCAGGTAATATCCCCATTTGGCACTCCTTCTCTTCCAATACTCTCTCACACTGCCTATCATTTTAACAGCTGAGACTGTACTGATTAAATTCTTATCAAGAACGATTTCATGTTGGGGACCAATAAGTCACTCTTGAAAAGCACCAAAAATGCCCAATAGGAACTTACCCTTCGGGCAGCCACCCTCTTCACCCTGCACTTGCTATGGCTTTGATTCTTATGCTTCTTATAATCCAGATGATACCCTGGAGCACAGCTGTTGATGGTTTCTGCTTATTAATACGCATCATCACTCTCTCCATTCTGATTGGCTTGGTGAGCCGAAGCACATTCCAATATACTTAAATTAAATCACCATATTTTATCTAATGACAAGTCAGCTTCTCCCTTCTGAGACTAATCCCCCATCCAACCCAGCTGAGACAGAAAGAGCATCCCATGTCAGCTACACAGACAGAAGCCATTATTCACATTTAAACCAGCATGGAATTACTGCAGTTATACAATACTGCAAAATCTCTATTTTATAGAATTCACAAATGATGAAAGTGTTCACATATCTAGTATTCAAATTAAAAAAAAATCTTAAACTAACAAATGACAGTATGTACAATATATATTTGAAATTTTCACTGAGATCCTGCATTATGAAACTGAATTAGAGCAACACACCAAAAAATGTAATAATTTGCAACTTAACCAGAACCATTTTAATTTACAATGTAATTTTTCAAAGAACATCTAAGGAGTGACCAGTTGCTCCATAATGGAAACAACCCCCTCCACCAGAACACTTAACATTAAAATTCGCAGTGCTACATGTTACCAGAAATTGCTGGGAATGGGCACTCCCACACCTTGATATCAAATTAACCATTGTCAAAGTATCCTCATTTGTATTATTACTTCTATATCTGAGGAATGCCTTAAGGAAATTCCTTAAATTATTAATTTCCTACGCCTATCATTAATAACATCACAGATTCACATAACTAAACCACAGAATTTCCTGACATAACACCATCTACATAACTGCGTAACTCAGGTAATGTGTATCAAAAAACACCAGTCTGTTTGCTACTGTAGCCAAACTGGCCACTATCTGCACATTAGGAGATTAATCAACCACAGCACAGGTAACAAAGGATCTTAAATTACTTTCCTTGGTTTACAAAATATGCAATCAGTCTTTTAATAAACTTTTTTTATGTAAACCCCCCATGTCAAGCTTAACTTATATGTGGGTTATTGCTAATATAATAGTTCAGCAGGTGTGTTATCTCTGTCAGATCACCATATTTTACATTGCAAGCCTTATGTGCACAGAATACTAAAAACTCTTATCACATGCATGTCAGCTTTTCTAACAGACAGAGCCCACAATCAAAATAATATACACACCCATTAAATTACATTTATGACATGGTTAAATGAAAGGAAGTGTCTAACAGTGTACACATGCAGAGCCACTCTAAATAATTATAAACCAGGGTCATTCTCACCCTAAAAACAGTTTGAACATTCAAAGTATATAAACAATGCTGTATGCCCCACCTTTATTCTACTAACACTGGGTAACTCCTTCCTTACCTTAAAGGGGTACATACAAAATGTAAATAATTCATATGTGCTATACTAACAAAACTCAGAGAGATGTTCTGTGCATGATTAGTAAGCTCTTTTTCCTTAGTCTAGTTAATGAAATCCCCACAGTCATTTAAAGATTTATACATCATTTGGTTTAAGCACAGTATCATACCACAGAAAATGTATAAATAATTATTTATGTCAGTGAGTCTGACAGGTAATTTTAGCAAAATAAGAAACTAAAGTGAACTAAGCCCCAAACTCAGAACAAATATGCAATTGCAAAATACAGTGCAATGAAAAAGTATTTGCCCCTTCCTGATTTCTTATTTTTTTGCATGCTTGTCACACTTAAATGTTTCAGATCATCAAACAAATGTAAATATTAGACAAAGATAACCCAAGTAAATTCAAAATGCAGTTTTTAAGTGATGATTTTATTTATTAAGGAAAAAAAATATCCAAACCTACGTGGCCCTATGTGAAAAAGTAATTGCCCCCTAAACCTAATAACTGGTTGTGCCACCCTTAGCAGCAACAACTGCAATCAAGCATTTGTGATAACCGGCAATGAGTCTTTCACATTGCTGTTGAGGAATTTTAGCCCACTCTTCTTTGCAGAATTGTTTTAATTCAGCCATACTTGAAGGTTTCCGAGCATGAACCACCTTTTTAACGTCATGCCACAGCATCTCAACTGGATTCAAGTAAAGACTTTGACTAGGCCACTCCAAAACCTTCATTTTGTTTTTTTTAAGCCATTCAGAGGTGGACTTGCTGGTGTGTTTTGGATCATTGTCCTGCTGCAGAACCAAAGTGCGCTTCAGCTTGAGGTCACGAACTGATGGCCGGACATTCTCCTTCAGGATTTTTTGGTAGAGAGCAGAATTCATGGTTCCATCATCACAGCAAGTCATCAAGGTCCAGAAGCAGCAAAGCAGCCCTAGACCATCACACTACCACCACCACGTTTGACTGTTTGGCATGATGTTCTTTTTCTGAAATGTTGTGTTACTTTTATGCCAGATGCACACCTCCCAAAAAGTTCAACTTTTGTTTTCACAAAAGAACCACTGGCCACAGCGACTGAATTCCAAACGTTTATTGTCAACCAAAAAGCAGTCTTTACCAACAGGTTAAGCGCTTTCATCCAAACGCTATTACGGCTTCCTCAGAACAATGTGATACTAAAACCCCAACCATTAAATACCCACGCCTTCCCTGCTTAACAATCTTAAATACACATTAATTAATGACATCACAATGATAAAAAATGGCACAATAAAAATGAATTTACAAAATTATATGCATTAAAATGTAAAACAACTCCTTTAAAAACTAGGGTATCTACCCTAAAATATATTTGAATTTTAACAAAGCAGAAATACTCACATTGTCATTTATACCTGGGAAATTAGTTGCATCCAGACGCAATTGCCACTTTAATTCACAAATATCAAGATACACGTCTAAAACCCTGCCTTGCACATCCTTAACCTGTTGTTGCAAAACTGAACCTTGATGGAACTGGGAAGGAAGGCAGTTTGATGTTCATTACCACATTTAATCAAGATGCGGAATGGGTCACCCAGGTTATTCAAAAAAACTGGGGGCTGTTACAGTTGGACAGGGATGTTGAACATAAATTGGGAAGAGCCCCGAAATTTGTCTTTAGGATGGATAGGTCCTTTAAAGAAATTTTGGAGATGAGTAGTTGGATGAGATCCTTTGTACCAATGGGACAATAGGTAACTTTAAATGTGGAAGATGTGCAATATGTAAACACATCATGGAAACTGGAAGTAGGTTATGTATTAATGGAACTAGGGTGCAATATTATGGGGACTTCAATTGCTCAAGTCAGAATGTGGTCTATATGACTAAATGTGAGCACTGCCCAGCATTCTATGTAGGAAAGACTAGCAGGCATTTTAAAGACAGGGTGTACGAGCATTTATTGGATATTAGAAAAGGGAAAACCACGAATGCTTTGGCTAGACACGTTTCTGCACATCAGGGACATGCCTTTAGTTTTTTTTTGTTTTGCAACAATTGGTTAAGGATGTGCAAGGCAGGGTTTTAGCCGTGCAGCTTGACATTTGTGAATTAAAGTGGCAATTGCGTCTGGATGCAACTAATTTCCCAGGAATAAATGACAATGTGAGTGTTTCTGCTTTGTTAAAACTGAACTATATTTTAGGGTAGGTACCCTAGTTTTTAAAGGAGTGGTTTTACATTTTAATGCATATCATTTTGTAAATGCATTTTTATTGTGCCATTTTTTGGCATCACTGTGATGTCATTAATTAATGTGTAATTAAGATTGTTAAGCAGGGAGGGCATATGTATTTAATAGATGGGGTTTTAATATCATGTTTTTCTGAGGAAGTCCTAACAGTGTTTGGATGAAAGCACTTAACCTGTTGGTAAAGTCTGCGTTTTGGCTGACAATAAACGCTTAGAATTCAGTTGTTGTGGCCAGTGGTTCAACTTTTGTTTTGTCAGTCCACAAAATATTTTTCCAAATGTCTTGGGGATCATCTAGATGTTTTTTGGCAAAAGTGAGATGAGCCTTTATGTTCTTTTTGGTCAGCAGTGGTTTTCGCATTGGAACTCTGCCATGCATGCCATTTTTACCCAGTCTCTTTCTTATGGTTGAGTCATGAACACTGACCTTAACTGAGACAAGTGAGGCCTGCAGTTCTTTAGATGTTGTTCTAGGTTCTTTTGTGACCTCTTGGATGAGTCGTTGCTGCGCTCTTGGGGTAATTTTTGTAGGTTGGCCACTCCTGGGAAGGTTCACCTCTGTTCCATGTTTTCTCCATTTGTGGATAATCGCTCTCACCCTGGTTCATTGGAGCCCCAAAGCTTTAGAAATGGCTTCGTAACCTTTTCCAGAGTGATAGATGTCAATTACTTTGTTTCTTATTTGTTCCGGAATTTCTTTAGATCACAGCATGAGGTCTTCCTTTTTGGGATCTTTTGGCCTACTTCACTTTGTCTGACAGGTTCTGTTTAAGCGATCTCTTGATTCAACAGGTCTGGCAGTAATCAGGCCTGGGTGTGGCTAGTGAAAATGAACTCAGCTTTCCAAAAAATGTGATTAACTACAGTTACTTCATGATTTAACAAGGGGGACAATTACTTTTTCACATAGGGCAATGTAGGTTTGGATAATTTTTTCCTTAATAAATAAAATCATCACTTAAAAACTGCATTTTGTGTTTACTTGAGTTATCTTGTCTAATATTTGTCTAATATTTAAATTTGTTTGATGATCTGAAACATTTAAGTGTGACAAACATGCAAATAAAAAAGAAATCAGGAAGGGGGCAAATACTTTTTCATTGCACTGTATATTTAAACGATACAGAGCTCCATGAATCATAGCAAACTCATCCTTTCAATGTCATATTTGTTTATTGAACTAGAAGTAAACTTAAAGGTATTTAAGTACTAGGCAAACCCTTAACACTAAAAAGTGTCACTTCATTAATCACCAGTAACTGTCTTAACATTTCATGCTAAGTTAGACTTGACATTGATTACACTAAAAAAATGGAGGACATTCACTTTTGAATATCTCAGGCAAGTCAAGCATCAAGCATAGCTGCACAGTATAATTAACCAACTTCCCATTAATAAAACCTAAGTTTTACCGCTACAAATTATAACTCTGGATTTACACCGATATAATAAAACTCAAGCCTCTTTCAAAATGCACCCACTGCAACTGCTATGAACATCACCTCTTCTAATTATGGCTCACGTACATGTAGAAGTTTCCTCAGCTTTGTTATGGAGGCAATGATTTTTGGTTTAAAGTTCTTCACTTTTTACTTTTATGACAAAGATATTCAACTCTGACTGCAGTGGAAGTGGCCATTTTTCTCCTTTAAGACCTCCTGAATTTTCTATAACTCAGCAACTATCTTCTGGTAACGCTGGTCATTCTGACCTTTAGTTACAAACTTGACTGCATTAGGCAAACCTATCAGCTAGGAGAAACCAACACTGAATTCTGCTGAGGGCAGTTTTGTCAACATGAGTTACACAGCCCAGTGGAAAAGATTTTCTAGTTGGTGCCCTGTCAATAATCATGGTCCTATTGGGGATTATATAACAGGGCTTGGTGGAATCTTGCACTCTTGACAGTCCACTGGTAAGGCTTCTTCAACATATTTTAGTACTCAGGGGTTCCAGTGTCAAAACTGCCCTTTTAGAATCCTATTTTTTTTTCTTTCAAAAGCAGGAGTAGTGGGAGGACTACCAGAACAGCATGCTGATCTTCCTTTCCTTTTATTATACACTCGTCGACTGTCACCTGGGGTGCTAGGTGTCCCCAGGTGACCAGATCTGCATGGTTTCTGTGGTCCCCACATAATTTACTTTCACATTAGTATGCTCAAGTTTAAGGCAGTCTGTTTGTATTTTATGGACCTTATTGCATGCTTCTGTTTCATGCGTTTAGCTGCAGTACCAAACATAACAGAGCAAATGCTGATGCTTGCTTCCTCTACTGGTTGGTTTACATCCACTGTTCCTGTACCCAACTCGACTGCAGTACCCATACCAATGCTGCTCCTTTCTGTATGAGAAACTTTGCTGCTGTAGAGTTTATGCACCATTAAAATCATTTAGTATGAACAAACTGAGAAGCTATTACTGAAATTGTATTCCTTCAATAATACTGCCCACCCATGTTTTTCTCTGTTTTATGCACTTGATTATGATGGCATAAGAAGCAGACTGGCATGTTATTATGTAGCTTTCTGAGGTTTTACATTTACTGTTGTCTGTATTATGACAATGTTCATCAGGTCTCTAACATAAATACAAAAGGTTGTGTTTCATTCAAGTTTAATCAGCAGACATTGCCCACTGTCACAACATCATGGCTTCTCGGCATAGTGGCATGACTGGGCTCTGCCTTGTTTGTTGATGTACCAGACCACAAATAAATTGTTCATCTGTACCACCATCATATCCTTGGGTAGCTAATTATGAAAGGCCTGCAATGGGAGAATTACTGCCCAGATCTCTACAACACTGATTTGAAGGTTGGCCTCTGTCTGGGGCCAGGTACCTTAGACCATCCTCCTTTTAAAAGTTTCCCATACTCCAGAGGGGAAGTGTTTGTAGTTACTGTGGCCCTGGAAGGGAGAAACACAAAGGGATGTCCTAAAGAGGTCTGTGGGGAAGTCGGCCCCCACAGGATATGTTGTCTGCAGATCATAGTGAGCCTGATGCAATCATAAACCACTGGATGAAGAGAGTTCACTGGAGTACTCTCATATAAATCCTCTTGTGTGAGATTAGAGTGACAGTAGTTGCCATGGATCCCAACAGATGGAGAATCAGATATGCCTGAGGATTCTGATGGTGTAACACTTGCAAAGCTTGAAAAAGTAGAGATGATAGTCTGGACGGAGGAAGCCTAACTGAGTGATGCAGTCCAGGTGGCAACCATGAATTCTAAAGTTTGAACTGGTTCCAGTTTATACTTTTTAAAATTTGTTGTAATACTTAAAGAAGACCACAGAGTAAGGAGTTTCTGCTGTGAACTAGTGAATCACTTGTGGTGGCTGTGAAGAAAGTCATCTAAATAAGAGAATACCCAGAACCAGTGTAAAATGAGTCAGGCTGCTACCACTGACATGCATTTGGTGAACACCCCAGGGGATGTGGCAAGGTTAAAGGGCAGTGCTCTAAAATGAAAATGACTGGCTCCCAGACAGGAAAGTAGGAACCTCTTGGACTGTCTGGCTATCACAATGTGATAGTAGACATCTTGTAGGTCAACCAAACACATTCAGTCTTCCTTCCTTAGTAAATAAAGTATAGACTGTACCACGACCATCTGGAATGGCGTCTGTTTGACAAATTGATTCAACTGGCTTAGGTCTTAGATTGGCCTTAGGTCCCCATTATTTTGTGGCACTAAAAAGAACCTTTAATAGATTCCACATGTTCTCTGGTCTGCTGTGACCTCCTGTATTGCTTTTTTTAGCAGCTTTAATATTTCCTGTACAACCACCCTTCTTTGTCAGGGTGGAATATTTGGAAGGGAAAGAAAGGTAATAGCCTCTGGTTATCACTCTCCACACCCAAGAATCATGAGATGATGGCTTTCTAGGCTTGGGGGTAGAGTTTAGTGCTCTCTGAGTTCTACAGAAAATGACTGTTAGGCATTCCTTTAGGAATGCTGGAAGGGCTTGTCAGTGAAAGGACCTTGAAAACCATTGGTTCTGCGGTCTGCTGCATCTGGGGCAATGTCCATAAAGCTCCCCCTACCTTAAGGGTCCTCTCCCCAGAAGTATTCAGAGCAAAACTCTGAGAATGTCAGAACTAAAAATATTTTCCAACTTTCTGTTTGCATGAAAAAGACCTCTGAGGTGCTGAGAAATGGATACAAAACAGCAGACAAAGTTTTGCCATCTTGCTCACTCCTTCTCAGGGTATCCTTGAACAGGGGTCCAAATAAGGTACCATCATCAAAGGGGACATTCAAGGAGGACATTGTGAAGCTTTCTTAGAAATCCCATAGATGCATCCAGGCAAGGTGGTGAATAGTAAGGTCTTTACCTACTGCTCTGTTCATGCCACCCACTGCAATGGACAAGAGATGCATGGACACATTGGCAACAGACTGCATGGTGATCAGCTGTGATTCCAACATCATACAGGACTACATGAACATAGCACTTATTAGGGATTTTGACATCTCCTTTGTCAAATCCCTTTTCAGTCTGGTCAAATGAGCCATGTAGCTCAATGCTTGCAAGCTAAAAGAACTGAAGCATAAACACACTTCCCAAATGTTTCCTATTACATTTGTGTTGCCTATGCTCCTGCACAAGGAGGAGAAACTGGAGAAGAGTAGAAAATGATAGGGGAAACCCAATACCTGGTTTGGCTCGAGGCTGGCTGGTGCTAGCTTCCCCAAGGACAGACGGTGATGAGACAAAGAAGTGGAAACTACATGGGGCTCAGTCTGGATCTGAGAAGAGTTTGGGTAACCTCCTCTTTCAAGTGAAAGAAGATCTTCTCAAAAGCCTCGAATGTTAAAGCAGGTTATAAGGAGGATTTCAAAAGACCACAACAGAAGCTCCTCATAGGATGCAGTCCTGCTAGGATCAGAGGTGCATGTTGTAACAGACCTGTCAAGACTCTAGGTCCCAAGAGGTAGGGAAGGCTCTGAAAACCTTAGTGTCAATCCTAAGTCCAGAGCCCCAGTGCCTATCTCTTGAGATCAGGATGCATCCAGATTTGAAGTGTCAGAGTTGAGTGGGTCAATAAAATTGTCCGAGTGCATGTCAGTCATGTCACCGGCTCTAGAATGGTGACCAAGTGGGAAACACTAGATCCAAACTCACCTCATCCAATAAGTGGACTGGAGAAGAAAAATAACAATGGGAATTAATGGGCATTATCTAATGGGAGCACGAAGAACTCCCATCTGTACCCGGGCATTCAAACATTTCATTATCCTATCCAGATCAGCCTCAGATAGGCTTCTAGAAGTCTGCACAGACCAACATAAAGATGCTACCAAGGATGGTCTAGATGATTGATGCCCATGTCTATCTGGAGGGAAAGCTAAAGGATTGGATCCTGGGGGAGCATTCCAGTGAGAAAACCAGGCCTGGTAGACTTGTAGTAGCCAGAAATCAGATTTGGACCTCATTCAACCCTGAAGCTGAGGAGGGAGATGTCAAATATGAGGGCTGAGGGCCTTTTTGAGATTGGCCTTGTACCAGAGAAGGGTTTGGAGACCTCATTCTAGACTCCTTGACTCCATTCTTAGAGAGAACCTTGTCTCTATCTTGTTCTTTCTCTAGGTTTATTCTTCCGAGGTTTCTCAGAAGTTTTCTTGCAGGAAGGAGACTCCAAGATAGAAGATGGCAAGTCTCCCACTTGGGTAGGGAGAAGGCCCTTTAGGACTAATTTGGAATGATGGCCTGTTAGCATTTGTGGCCCAAAAGAAGAAAAAAATATCACAAGAATTATCTAAATGAGCAGAACCTAGACAATAAACAAATTTTTGATGTGGATCCTGCAGCAGGATTTTGTGGCTGCAGGCCATGCACTTCTTGAAACACAAAGCCTTGCCTGCAATTTTGAAAAGACAAACACAGCAAGAAGATAAAGGGAAGGATTCCACAAAATGATCCGACTGGTCTAACACAGCAGACCAAAAACTTGGAAGAAAGGATCAGATTCAGTATATTCTACCTAGATCATCACTCAAAAACGATTGCCAGACTAACAAAAGTCTAACAAACACCGATTACTATAGCAAAACAAATTCTTAGACATCATGTTTCCCTACAGGAAAGAGGGGAGAAAACAGAAGACAAGCTAAAGCTACACAAACCGCAAGGAGCAATACAAAGGCTAGGAAAGTTATAACCCTGTGAGATGAGAATTTGAAAAATGACACAAGCTGAGCCTTGTGTCGTCTAGAGCAGCAATGAAGATCTAAGGGGATTAGGGGCAGAGCTGTGGTGCTTCAGCCCTGGAACTGAAGTTTAGTTGCTGGCGCCAAGTGCGTATGGATCCATTATAGTCACCTGTTGATCTGGCCAGAAAAGAAAACATCAGATCCACACTGTTACAAGCCACTTATATACTGGAGTACTTCTGTTAGATTAACGTACGTATGCTTTCTTTGTTAACTGGGTTAATCCCACTGGGCCAGTGTTTTTTGTTTTTCAGGCGAGATGTGAGGTGGTATGCTGACTAGGGGAAATTTACCCAGGGTGCTGGGGAAATGTCTGTATTCTTTTTAATATGTCCCATGAGATCCTTTACTTTAGTGATTTTTTAATGCGTTTCCACTGGATTCAGTTCTATTATCACACATAGTCATCACTGTACTTTTAGCTCAGTATCCAGTCTCACTTATACTTTCATATCAGTAACTTTAGCACATGACATTGTCACATGTCATGGTATTCTGTGATGCATAAGGCAAAGTCAAGTGCCTAATACAGCAGATGCATGACCATATACTGTGATAAATCATGTTCATGCAAGTATTAACCCAGTTCTAAACTGGATGCATGATCCAGAAATACAAAATGCTAGCATTTTACTTTTTAGCTGTGATATTTTTGAGGAAGTACAATCACATCTAAGGAGCACATATTTTTTACATTATTATTACCTTTCTAAATAACTTTCCTCATTCAAAATATTTAAATGTGTTGATATACTATTCATGGGATCTTCTCTATCACAGGCAAAAAACACCGTAAGTACTGATGTAGGATTTCATTATATGATCTCCCTTTCAGACAGTGGCAGATGTTTTGCTGATGTAGCACCAGAAGAGTCTTGAGAAAACCCAGTCCTTTCCACCATTTTAACTCTTATATAGTCCAACAAGTCATTTATTTTTACCTCATTCTACAAAACATCACATCTTACATTTTTGTCCCGTCTTCTAATCCAGTGGGATACAACTTGATTTGATTAATTGTTTTGAATATCACTGTTGTCTCTTCCTGAAATTCAGAAGACATTTGCTAACTAACTTGATTCACAATGGTTAGTCATGCAGGCATACAGCAACCATGACTAGTTAGTTATGCAGGTATCTGGCATCTTCAACAATAAATCCTAACTTTTTATACTCAGACATTAAACCTTCCTGTCAAATTCCATAAATTAATTGTTACTAATTCCAGGCTGTTGACTATTTTCCATCAGTCTTAATATTTTTTGACTTAACATGGCAGAATAATTCTTACTCTTAAGCTGGTTCTCCCTCAAAATACTCAGTTCCTTGCAACCAAATCCAACCATTTTGTCATTAAACATCCAATACCTCCTCTATCCTTTGATTCATATAAAACAACAGTGATTTAATTGTGTTTAATACCTCTACTAAGCAATTATCTCTAATTATCAACTGAAGTATCTTGGTAAAGTGTTTGATTTCAAGCAACAACAAAAAAGTGTCATCAAAAATACTTTACTAGGGGAAGCAATATTCTAGAGGATATGGTTCTCAACAGTCAGCTATTAACTTTGGCTAGCAAACTTAAAATCACATCTTCTCTCTGTGATCTCCACAATCAGACTGATTAACATACTTATCTTTCAAAGCTCCCTTCAACATATCTACAGACAAAAAATACTTCAGTAAAATAGTTTTTGTCAACTGGAACCATTTTCCAATCAGCATCTGATAGAACAGACAACCACAATTTTAGAAAACACCCAATATCTCATCTCACAAGCTCCAATAAATGCAACTGATTCAGGGATGCAGACTAAATTTAGTCTAAAGCTACACACATAACTCTATACCATAACTCCCTACATGTTTTGCAGTCCAACTACCCCCCCCCCCCACACACACACACACACACATCCCCCACTATACCTCTCAAACTCTTAGCAGAAAAAATCTGGACAAAGTCTAAAATAATGGGGGAGGACTAATGCCCAAAAATAGGGACAAATTTAGAGACAGATTTTATATATTGTTCTTATAAACTTCGAAAGTTGACAGAATCCCATACATGCGAAGCAGAGTCCCTCCCTAACTCAATTCAAGTGCAACCTGGACAATTGGATGGGTAACAGGAAATTCAGCCCTGGTTTGGCACCTATGTCTCTAATGGACACAGGCAACCTGTAAATGGCTCATCACGCAGGCCCTAGCTTGTAAATGTTTCATCTCCCAAGCCCCTGCTTACACTTATCAAGGCTATCAAAACTTGTCAGAGATTTGAGATGCATGGATAGGCTTAAAAAGGCCCTTGTGGTTGTTAGTCTAGTAAACACCTATGAATACCAGGATTTGTGTTAACAAGGTCTGAAACTGAAATGTATGTCATTACTCAGTGACTTCATTCCTCAAAGATCTGTCAGGAAATCACAAATTATATGAGTAACAGAACAAACAATATGAGGCAAAAATGTGGACAATCTGTGAAAATCTGGAGAGTTGATAGGTGTTTCTCCACTCTCCACTTCCTTCCCTTCATTATGTTAACTGATGCTGAACTACCTAGACTTTTGTAATACTGTATGCAATGCTGAACAATACAGCACTTAGTCAAGTTGTTTCCGTTATCTTAATCAAAAATGTGTTTGAGAATAGCAATGATGTAAACATGCTTACACTTGTAAAATACTATTGTTGTATTCTCTTAATGTTTCTATAATCCACTGTACTATATCTGTGTAGCATCTATGTTGTGTCTGAAAAGGACCCTAGGACCACCCCCAACCAGGTCAATAAAAAAAAACATAAGTAAATAAGTAAACAAATAAATAACAGACATCCCTTAGCATATATGACATCACAGGTGAAAGGCAGGTTAATAAAGTGGGAGATGCTTTTCTGATTTCACAGTTGTTCTAAATCAGAGGAGAAGCTCTAATGAGGAACATACAGAGTAGAAAAAAACAGATGGCTTAAAGGTTGTACAGATAAAGTCAAGAAGTCAAAGCTGAAGGCATATAAACATATACTAATTTAAAACTGCTCGAGGGCTTTATAGTTTATGTGAGTAGTCAACATATTCAGATATCTCCTAGGACTTCTTATGTTTGTAGTAACTAGAATGATTATCTTCTTTTGATCTACTTTTGACAAAAGTCCTCAGCTCTTCCAGCAGTAGTACATAGGGAAAAACCTGCCTATGACTCAGATGACTGGGCTTAACCAGTGTTCCAGGCCTTGGAAGAGCTGGTTGGGTAAGGATAGAGGTCAGAGGTCAAGCTCAGTTTATCCATTTTTAGGGAATGGAATTTGGTTTAAGATCAACATAGGAATAATTCATAGACTTGGGCAAAAAACCCTGAACAAAGAATTCATGCATTCAAACTAAGCATCGCAGGTATACAAAAGCACGCACATACAACAGCTCAGCACAGCCAAGCACTACAACATATATGTTGGTCAATGACAGAATGACTATTAAGTGCATTGGAAATCCCCTAACCTCTAACAATATGACAGATGGTGCCAATGGCTCTTGACCATCTCTCCTGGTGTCTTCTAATGCTAGGGGTTTGGAAAAACAAATGGACCAATAGAAGGCATAACTTGATAGTCACAAGGAAATAGAGAAACAAGGGGCAAAAAGAATGAAAACACACACAGAAATGTTCATCCCAAA
Source organism: Protopterus annectens (assembly GCF_019279795.1). Lineage (NCBI taxonomy): Eukaryota > Metazoa > Chordata > Ceratodontiformes > Protopteridae > Protopterus > Protopterus annectens. The sequence goes on from NC_056731.1 coordinate 308,524,136, forward strand.
CACTTGCAGGAGTTATGCATTTCAGAAGCCCATATTAACATTCCCTATGCAGAAGGTACAGGGTATGACAATAGGCATGTTTTTTTTTTCTTGGGCAGGTGACCAGATCCTCAAATATTTTTTTCACCACAGCTTTGACCACAAGGGCACAAAGTATACTAGTTTAGAGTATCAACTACCACATATTAGGGAGTTGGAAGGCAATCATATTTCCAGAAGAAAACCATGCTGATATGGGAAGCGCATGCAAGCTACACACAGATAAGAACTAGAAGTGCAGTTATCTAGACATGGTTTAAAGCCACAGAGAGCACCCTGGCAGTGCATGGGCACAATGCCTTCTGCACATTTAGATCAGCTGCTGCACAGGCTAGGACTAAAGAGGAGGAGTCTCAGTCTACCTCTAAAACAAACATGCCTCAACGTTGATAAAACAAGATGACATGCTTGAGTTTCTCTATGTTCAAATTCCCATGGTTAGAGTCAAATATATTCTTGCAAGCTACAGTCCAACCTCTGTGACCCATCAAACCAATAGTTCATACAAAGACCTATTGGAGACACTTGCCATTCAAATGAATACCATATTCATGGGGTATTTTAACTACTCCTTTATAAACTGGGAATCCTACATGACCCCAAACATGCAGGCCACGAGATTCCTGAACTTTGTAAACACAAACACAATGGATCTGATATTCACAAATATGGGAGAACGCTGCAACCCACTCCCCACTGTAGTGCTTTCTCTGGTAAAGTCGGACCAATAAAGCTATCTCTATAAAATAAAAATCAGTGCTGTGACACCAGCAAAACCTCCCTATTAATCCATTACCTGACTAAATTTCAAGCCCCTTTAAATCCAGAGAACGCTGCTGCCTATGCAGAATTGTACACAGAAATCCTATACAATCATGTTAATAGATGCATAAAGACAGCTGTGCCTACCAGAAACAAGCCCAGATGAAATTCAAAAAAGAAACCACCCTGGTGGATTCTAAGCATAAACAGATTGTACAACAAAAGGAAAAAAAGACACAGCTAAAATTAGGAAGTGCAATGCCCAGCAGGATAAAAACTCTCTCAATCAGGCTAAACAAACACTAAGAGGATAAATTAAGTTTACCAAAGCCACATTTGAGGTAAAATTAGCCTCCCAGGCCAAGGAAAACTACAAGACTTTCTTTAGTTATTTCCAAAACCTCAAAGGAGGTACACAACAGTGCACAGAACTGATTGTTACTGGAGCCACTTACATGGAACCAAAAGATGCAGCATAAGTGCTGCCCAACAAATTCAATTCCAGTTTTACCCCGCCCCCCCCGTCCCGCTCCGAAGTAATACCATCAAACATAACCCCCCAACTATCACTGGAAGCATATCCTAAATGCACTCCCTACGGCAACAAACACGATATCAATGGGTCCTGATAATACACCAAGATGCCTTCTAAATAGCCTGAAACATGACCTATATATACCTCTGGCTTCACTATTTAACCACAGCCTCCAGACAGGCTTTGTGCCACTTGAAAGAAGGACTGAAACTATCATCCCTCTGCATGAGGGCTGTCCATCAACAGACTGTGAAAACTACAGACCTATAAGCCTCACTAATCTCATATGCAGTGCTATGGAAATGATTAATGAGGAGATAACCTTAAAACACTGGCTTCAAACCAGCCTAGTTTCCTCAAGGGCAGATCAAGCCTACTTAACCTGATGACTTCTTTGAGAAGATCACCAAAGCAAAAGATGAGGGCAAAACAGTGCATACTGCCTGCATTGACCTGGTTAAGGTATTTGCTACAATAGCCCACTTGGGCACTTCAAAAAAACTCACAGATATAGGCATAACCCCCTGTATCACATGCTGGATAAACATTTGGCTCTCAAACAATAGCCGGGAAGTTTGGGTAGAGGAGACAACCTCCGCAAAGTGGCCAGTCACTAGCAGTCTCACTCAGGACTCTGTGTTGGGTCTGCTCCTTTTTGCAATCTACTTCTTGGAAGTCAAGGCCAATGTCAAAGTCGTCTGTCTGACCATGTTTGCAGATGACTGCAAACTAGGAACAGTTACAGAACCCCCCCCAACCCAGATACTAACATCCAACAGGAAGGACTAACACAGATAAATTACTGATGACAAAGACGCGTATTAAAACTCAAAACAAAAAAATGCATAATAGTACCTTATGTGAAGTCAGCCACCCTTGGAAATCACATCATCGATGATAACCCAGAGTGTAGAACCAGTATCCCACTTTATGTTATTAATGTGTAGAAGGACACTAAAGGAAAAATTGTAAGTAAAACAGTTCATATTCTTATTAATATCTGTCTAAAACATTTCATAACTTAAACTACATGTTATATTGTGCAGCAGTTTTTGTACAGTGCACAGTCAGGGTATTTTAAACATTGGGGGAGTCTTTTCTGTGACTGCTGTATATGTTAAAAATACTAATGTAAGAAAGCATTTTTTTGGTTATTACAAACATAGGCATTACACTCTATCAAGATAAGGAAAGCTGGACAAAAGCAAGTTTAAGTTAATATAATGTGATCATGGGCTGTTGAGGTGGGAGTAGCTTGTAAAAATGTACTAATTTTATTATATATAGAATTAGGATATTTCCCTTGTATTTACAAAGGGGGATTTGTGCATTAATATCACTGGCTTGAACTATGGATATATTTTTAAATAAATAGGCTTGAAAGATAAGCTAAAATGATGAAAGGCATGGAAAAGAGTTTCTAGAATATGCAATTATTAGCTTGTTCTTTCCAGTACCAAATGTTCTCAGCGAGAGACATGAAGTCTGCAGCTGAAGGCAGCTAGCCAAAAAACTCTGTACATTGTGTTCTAAATGAACTGTATTAAGATTCTTGCAATGTTGCTAGTATTTTTTTTTAATTGTTGGTGATAAGCTGTCTGCAGATACAGCAATTAATCTTGAGAATTCTGAGCATTCTTTGCTTAGAGAAGTGCAAGACTTGAAGGTATAATGGCAAGCGGTTCAGTGAAAAATAAAGTCTTAAATTGGGGGAGCTAAATCAGAAATATTATCCTGCCAGTAGCCCTAATATTTTAAAACATTTACTATCAACTACTAAACAGTTAATTTTTAAAATGTTTCTGTATTTGTTGTTTGTGAAATGTTTTGTATTTCACCCGGGCTGACTTGAAATTGGTCAATATTGATCAATGCACTATCCCCAGTAAACAAATATAAATAAAATAAAATAGCCAATGCACTTTTTCTTAGTGCTAAAGGTTAATAATATCTGAAAGCATGCAAGCTGTTTTTCACACCTGGGAGGGGAAAAGAGATAAGAAAAGTACAGACAGCAATTGGTGTAAGAGGGGACCGGACAACGGGCTGTATCATGCACTTTAGCATGGGTAACCTTAATTTTAGATTATGTAAAAAGTATGGGTGTCGCCACTAATTTGGGGCAAATGCTTCTATCTGGGAGTTAAACTTAATTTGTTTAAAATGTACATAATTTTGTGTTTGTTCCATGTTAGGGGATAAGGGTTATGAAAATGTATTTTTTTGACTGAGGTTTTAATTAGAGCTAAAAGTCTTGAAAAAATGTGACAAAGGTTCAAATGGAGATGAGAAGAAACAACTGTACAAATAAATCATCCTGCCAGTGTGTGCATGAAAGACAAAAGCTGAAAATGCATGTTCCAAAAAAACTGTCACGAATAATGGCAGTGGTCATTAGCTTTCTATCATAACGGCTACTCTGTCCATAATATCTTGGAATATGCATGGCCCTACAGGTACAAACAAAAAGGAAGAGTATCAAATTATCTTAAGGATGTAGAATGCAAATATCAATGTTGCATGAGACATTTCCATTGGGATGGAAATGAGCATGTGGATTTGACACATACATATATGTATTGTGTCATGAGATTAGTCTTATAGTTTGCATTCACTATTTAAATTAAGGCATTTGATCTCTTTTTTTACATGCTGATGAAGGGTTGATCCAAAACGCTTTGTGATTTTTTTTACTGTCTGGAATAAATGCTGTATTTTACCTCAACGTTTTCAGGTTCTGGATTTTTTTTCTACTGATTTGACAAAGAAAAGAGTTCAGGGTGGATATTCAACAGAATATCAGGGTCAAAGGAAAAGGGGAGTAATAGTACTAATTGCTATGAAGGGCTCCAATAGCAACAGAAGAGGGAAACTGAAAACAATGGTAGGTTTGTGATAGTAAGGAGCTACTGGCAAAGGGGAAGGATTATGCTAGCATGTATTTATATTCCACCAAAATATTCAATTACTGAGCTTAAGAAAATTTTGAGAGAAATGATCAACTTTCAGCAGGGAATATTATTTATAGGTGGGGACTAGAACTTGATTTGCAATAGTGAGGATGTATCAGGAGGACCAAGAAGGGAAATATAACAAAACAGGGTAGATTCGTGAAGAAATGTATGAAAATATTTGGTATGAAAGACGTAAATTCAATAGTACGGACTCAGAATTTAATTATTTTTCCCCAAAGTACAAAAACTGAACTAGACTGGATTGAAATTATACTTCACAAAAGCATGTGCATTAAATGAAAATTCTGATACACATCCAATTAACTATCTCACATCACTCACAGATAAAAATACAGGGTAATGAAGTAAAAATGAGACATCAACATGTTTCTATGTATGTGTTAAAAAAAGGAATTTAAAGAATGGATAGCAAAAATTATTCTTATTATTAGGGAAGACAGAAATTTCTTCGAAAGCTCTAGCTACTAATTGGGATAAAATGAAAATGGAGTTTAAAAACAGGACAGAAATGAAAGAGATATCATTAAGAAGTAATAGGAACCATTAAGAGGGGCTGACATAGGTTAAAGTATTGCAGAATAAGTGGAATCTCACAGAAGAAGAGGAGGAGGAATGGCAGAATGTTAAATGGGAAATAAGGAAGTATTCGGATAACATTCAAGAGTTTAGAAAGATATGCTTTTAAGCAACTATTTTATGATAACTCCAGAGCACAAAAATGTTTAGCATGTCTTAGACAATGTAAAATAGAAAAGGTTGCTGCAAAACTTAGGGAGCCTACATCAACAAAAATGACCAGAGATCATGTAGAGTATTATAGATATTTCAGAAATTTTATGAAAATTTGTATAAAAAAGAGGAATGTGGAAAGCAAGAGAAAGCACGCGTAGTAATATTTATGGACTTAAAAATTCCAAGGTTGGAGGAAGTTAATGATCAACCACTGATAGTTTTATCTCGTATCTTAACTTTGATGCATGGCCAGTCTATAGGGAATTCTCCAGGAACAGGTGGCATCCCTGTGGAAGGTTAGAAGGGAAGAAAGTGACAAAGATCTGGCAGGTTCTGTTTAATAGTATTTTAAGGGGGGGAAGCACCAGCATCTTGGAAGAAAGCTGTGGTGGCTGTATTATTATTACTGTATTATTACTACATTACTACCTAATCTTTACAAAGGAGTGCTTTTTTTCTTCACCCATTCAAGCTAATTTTTTTTCTCTCTCTCTCTCCCCTCTCATTTCCCTCCTATCCCAGGTTTCTAACTCCCTATTTTGCTACAAGGCTGTTTGATACCTCTAGCTTTCTGGTGAGACAGACCCCTGCAAACAATTTCTAAGTATCTCTGCATATAGAAAGAAACCTGCTGCTCGGCCTTAGGAACCCCTGCTAACAGGCAAGAAAGTACGTGTTTTATTAAGCCTAGTGGCAAAGCTGAACACTGCCTTAAGAACTGTGGTTTCAGTCAGGCGCTCGAACTAGACAGAATACCCAGCAGCCATACCCCCCCTCTCCTCCCTTTTAATCTTTTTGTCTTACTTTATCTTCTCTATCATCTCCTTTTGCTTTCACCCGTATTATAACTACTGAACCTTGCAATTTTCTTTTTTTACCTTCCAACCCTATACTTTAACCTTGGCTGCCAAACAATTTTGTGACCACTAGGTGGCACCCTGAACTGGGTTCTCTCTTCTGTAATTTCTACCTTTTCCTCCTAGAATGGAACCATTTAAAAGATCTGATCTTAATCTACCTAGAAAGAAGGACTGTCTTTCCTGCCCTTTTCCTCTACCACTCTTTCTGCTACTCTCCTCTTTAATAGTAAATAGCTACCAAATAGCTACCCCTCCATATTCTCCACCTTCCATCCTGGCCTCCTCACTTACCTGTACCAACTGAAAGTACCACGAGAGTCGGTGCTTACAGATTGTTTTCTGCTGAACATTTTCCACTTACTTGTCTCAGCCCCGCTCCGTTCGCCCTACGGGCTCACTCCGCTCCCCTACCCTACCCCTAATTCCCACCCACCCCCAGTGCAGTTAACTTTGTACCCACATAACCACACCCCCAGCTACTCAACCACCTATCACAACACACTTCCAATTAACACTTTTCCCACCTGGATAGTTCCCAATTACCACTCAACAACCTTACTACCAGCTGTACTTACTAACTTTACCTAACTTCCCTTTACATTTCTATCCTTCTATCACTCTAACTTTACTCCTTTATTCTACTCTAACCCCTACAACTCTCACATCCACCCTCTTTCATCTCTAAGCACTAATTTTACCATCTCCACTAAACCTACCCTTTAACAGTAATCTAATAGCATTTCTAATTAACTCCATCTCTAAGCTCCCCACAACTTAGAACTCTCTTGGCCTCCCTCTCCTACTTCTTTTATTTCCCTGCTCCATACACCCTATACTCCTACATAATACTACATACCTTCTTTCACTTCATACCACACTTTACCCCTTCTCTACAATGGCCTCTAAACATAGAACTACTTATACATACCTCCTACTCTTACCCACTATTCTAGCTGCCCTTACTCTAGCATTCTCACTAACCTTCCTGGAACATCACACTCTACTAAAACACCACCACCACTACCAACATACCCAATCAGACTCCCATACAAACTTCCTAAAACACATTAATATAATTTCTACTTCTAGCTTTACCCTTCCTAAGTACCACAGATCTAACCATATCACTTACCTCCTTGACAAGAAACTCCCATATAACTACCTAAAAATCATAAAACTAATACAAATACCCCTACAACATCCTCTATTAGATGGTGATATCCATCCTAACCCTGGTCCACATACAACAGCCCCCAGTGACCTCCTCAACCAAAGAACCTACACCACTTCCACTCCAACAAGATCATCCAACTCCCTTCTGATAGCTCACCTTAACATCCGTAGCATCAACAACAAAATATCCCATCTTCATGCACTTCTAGATGTGCATAAATTTGATATCCTCTGTATTACTGAAACTTGGCTTAAACCCTCAACCAAAGATCATGAAATAACCCCCCCCGGGATATAACATCCTAAGAAAAGATCGTACCACCAAAAAAGGTGGGGGTGTAGCCATATTTTATAAATCAGAAATCCAACTATCTACCTTAATGTCCCACTACCCACAAACTCCACAACAGAAACCCTATCAGCCAAACTTCAAATCAATAACCATAAATCCATCTACATAATCTGTTCCTACCTTCCCCCAGGTAACAATATCAGTAATCTAGAGAATATACTTAGTAGCCTATCTATACACCTACCCCAGGAAACCATTGTCTTAGGCGACTTTAATATAGACTGGTCTACTTGTATATCCCCTAATCCCACTAACCACATAAATCTTTATGGTTTCTCACAAATGATAACCACCCCTACAAGAATCCATAAACAAAGTGGCAAGGAAACCATACTAGACTGGATTCTCATTAACAGTCATCCCTCAACTTATAATCATGGAATCCTTCCTGATGACATCAGTGACCATGCTCTTACCTATTTAATTAAACAAAAACTTCATAGACCCAATCCAACTATTTTTAAAACCTCACGCTCAAAAAAAAACTTTCATCCTGAGAACTTCCAGACAGAACTGAAGGCTTGTGATTGGTCTCCACTGCTTCATCTTCAACTTGATGAAGTAGTCACCTACTTTAACACTAAGTTCCTTCAAATCCTAGACCTCCATACCCACTATCGTTCATCAAGAACAAAGACCAAAACTGCCCCATGGCTCACAAAACAAACTAGGCAAAAAATCCTCCTAAGAAATAAAATCTGGGCCAAGTGGAGAGCCTCTAAAAGCCCTTCTGACCATCTTTACTTTAAACAACTAAGAAATGCTACAAAAAAGACATCCACCTTGACAAAAGAAACTATTACTTTCACCTCCAACAAACCCACAATCAAAAACCACAAAATTTCTGGTCAGCTATCAACAAACTACTTAATCTAGGCCACACCAAGTCTCCCACACCATCAGGAATTTCCCAAAATAACCCTAAACTAATAGCTGAATCCTTTAACACCTATTTTATCGAAGCCATACAAACTCGAGCAAACTCTCTATCCCCCACCAGCTCCCTCCCACCTAATGTTACAACAAACTCAACTCCTCCTTTTCACATACAACCTGTTCCTACATCCCTCATTTGTAACCTCCTTCTAAAACTCAAACCATGTACCCCCTCTGCTGACTGTATACCAGCAGAATACCTGCAAATTGCAGCTAAAGTCATTGCCTACCTTATCTCTATCCTTATCAATAGAACCATTTCAGAAAGTAAAATCCCCCTTATATGGAAGGTATCTCACATCATTCCTTTACACAAAGGTGGCACATCAACTGACATTTCCAACTTTAGACCGATCGCCTTACTCTCTCCTATAGCAAAAATAATGGAAAAATGTATCCACCTACAACTTCTTGACCATCTCTTCTCCATTACAATTTACTTGCCAACTGCCAACATGGTTTCAGGCCATTCCACAGTACATCAACTGCCCTGCTATCCTTCTCTGACTCTATAAACAAAAATCAGAACAATTACTCCCTTTCCTCAGCTTTGTTTATTGACCTTTCAAAAGCCTTCGATATGGTCAACCACAATCTGCTTTTAGAAGTACTAAAAGCCCACTCACTAGACACACAGGCACTACTCTGGTTTAAATCCTACCTAGAAAACCGTCATCAAGCAGTCCTCTGGGACAATATGCTGTCAACTCCCCTCCCCGTAAACCTAGGAGTACCTCAAGGTTCCATACTAGGCCCTCTTCTCTTCTCAATATTTATCAATGACCTTAACACTACAATTCCTCAAGCCACCTGCATGCAGTATGCTGACGACTCTACTTTAATCTGCTCCGCCAATTCCCCTACCACACTCCACACCCTTACCCAGTCTGCATTTAACACCGTTGAAAATTGGTTCATGCAACACTGCCTTCTCCTAAATGCAAAAAAACAAAATTATTACTCTTTACTCCTACTCGTAAATCACCGCAATTTCACTTCACTATAACCTCAAACAATGGAACCACCATAAACCCTGATACCACAACCCGTCTCTTGGGCATAACTATTGATAACAACCTTAGTTATGACGACCACATCAACTACACTGTAAAATCTGTTAACAAAAAACTAGGTTCACTGTATAGAATCAAACCCTTCCTTACAACTATAGCCAGAACCACAATAGCCCAAACTCATCTGATCTCTACCCTACTGTACGCTTCTATTTACACTAACCTTTCCAAAAGCAACCTTACCAAACTTGCCAATAGCTACAACAACATAGCCAGATTTGCTACTGGCAACCCTTTTAGAACACACCACTGTATCAACCTCAAACAACTGGGATGGCTAGAACTGCAACACCAACTACTCTATCATCAACTTACTATGAGCCAAAGGATACTCTTCCACCCTAATAATATCCCAATCCTCACTAATCTTACTACCCCTTACAAAAATCTTACCACTCTTCGCTCAGCTGATAAACTTCTAGTTTCCACTATTAAATCTAAAAACAAAGCTGGAGACTCTCTTTTTACTAATACAGCTGGAAAGGCCTGGAACCACCTGCCAAGCGAGCTTTCTACTATCTCTTCCACACATCTTTTTAAAAAAAACCTCAAACAGCATTTTAAAACTCACTGGCTCTGCCCCTGCTCCAACCCCGACTGACCTCCCCACCTCAAACATTCCTGCTAATCCCTTTTATGGTACCTCCAGGGTACTATATTGCCACTCTCCCCATGGCCTTTCTCACTGTACTATGATTTACTAAAAAAAAAAAAAAAAAAAAAAATTAATTACTTTTACATTTGCTTAACATTCATTTGCAATGATCTTAATAATGATTACCTGTATATGCTTATAGCTTGATATTGCTTTGTTTTCTATAATTGTATAACTAATGTCCTTCTTGGAGCTTTGTTTTCTATAATTGTATAATTAATGCCCTTCTTGGAGCTTTTCTCCCCGGGCCTCTACTGAAAATGGACATGTATCCAGTTAGACTAGCCCGGTCAACAAAATGTAAATAAAATAAATAAATAAATAAATAAATAAATAAATTATTCAAACAGGGTAAAGACCCTTCAGACCTAGCTTCATATAGATCCATTTCAATTTTAAACCATGGTTATAAAGTGTTTATGTCCATACTAGCTAAGACAATGGCAAAGGTGCTGACAAAATTAATAGATATGGATCAGTGTGGTTTCCTGGAGGTATTTGACAACATTAATGGAAAAATGATGATCGAGAAGGAATGGGAATGTAAGAAAATACTGCTGAGATTTTATCAGTAGGACAATGGAAGCATGTGCATTCCCTAATATAATAACAGGATTAATTATGAGACTATATGAAGTATTTTAGGCAAGAATTAAAATGGGAGGATTCCTTTCTAATAAGCTGTGTTTGAAAAGAGGAACCAGATACGAGTGTCTTCTTTCCCCACTGTTATCTGATTTATATTTAAAGTCATTGGCAAAGACGATAAGGGACTGAAAACTTTAAGGATGCAGTTAGTGTGGTATGGTAATCAAGAAAAGGATATTTCTGTGTTGTGGAATACTTTAAGACAGTTTTACGTCTTTTGAGGATATAAAATTAAAGAAGATAAAACAAAGGCCAGACCAGTAAATTACATACCCACACATGAATTGGTTCAGCAATACCCATATTTATGGGTATGTGATAAGATTAAGTATTTAGGTGCATGGACTATGGCATCTAATGATATGTGGGAAGAGACTAAAAGATAATATAAAAACTGAGAAACTGGAAGTTCTGGTTTATGGAAGTGGAGAGTAAAATATAAGCCGTGAAAATGTTTCAGTACCTTCAGTTTTATTTACAAGTTAGGCATGTTTATATCAACCAAAGGAGAAGTTGTGCACAATAATTAATAACAAGTTGAAGGAATTTATTTATTTGGGAGAAGAAGACGGCAAGAGTTAAGTGGTATAAGTTGATCATCTCCATAAAACAAGCTGGTTTAGGATTACCAGATTTATATTGATATTTTAGAACTACACAGTTAAGGCATACATAATATAAGCAGAAGGTTATAAATCAAAGTGGAAAGGAATGATGATAAAGCAGGGGTAACCTACAGAGTATTATACTGATTCATTTCCAGAAATTATTCTAAGAATTAAGTCAACATGGGAATGCAGAAGGGAGATTTTGCCTATAGGGATGACTGCAAGTAGGGGTATAGAAAATAGGTAAGAATAAGCGGGAATCTTCTGGGGTAAAGTGTCAAAGGAACCACAATATTAGGAACAAATAACTATAGAGGGAAAGGTAACAGAGTGGGATGAGCCTAAACAAATTTTTGCACTGCAGGTTACTGCCCTCCCTACCATGATCTCAGAATACAGATAAAGAGAAAAGGATGGGGAGTCCCACGTGAAACATAATCTGTACTAGGGTTTCAGTTGAGCATGGAATAGAAGCTGTTGTTAAAAAAAGGACAACTAGTAGGGCATATACTGCACGATAACTATAAGAATCAATCAGAGGAAGTTAGAAAAGATTGGAAACAGAGATTGGAAAAGAAATTTACAAAGCAATAATGGAAGAATATATGTATGGCTCAAATATATGCAACAAAATCCAAAAGGCTTAGTATCTTTTGAAGGGTTGCATAGGTATTTTTATACCCAAGTAGACTTTAAAGATATTTTTTCCCAAGCAGACAGCAAATGCTGGAGGTGTGATGGGAAAGAGGGAGGTAATTGGGGTGTGTTTTGTGAGTGTGATGAACTGGCAGATTTTAAAACTACAATATGGAGTATTCTGTCAGAAATATTGGGGGAGAGAACCAGTGGCAAAGAAAATAAGGGACTCAGAAATTCAAGGATATAATTGGTATGATAGTCTGGAAAAGCTGGCTCTATTTGCAGATGATATTATTTTATACATGACAAAACCAGAAAGGGACACTACGTGGAACATTTTAAGACAATTTCAAATCTTCTCGGGATACAAAATTAATGAAGCTAACACAAAGGCAATAGCGGTAAATTATGTTCCCACACACAAATTTGTCCAACAATATCGATATTTATGGGGACATGATAAAATTAAGTATTTAGGAGTATGGACTAGAAATGACTCTGTGGTGGCAGCTAAGGATATGTGAGGAGAGACTAAACAGAAGATAATACAAAAACCGAGGAACTGGAAGTTTTGTTATATGGATATGGATACTAAGACACAAGCCATTACGATGTTTTTGTCCCTTTAGTCTTATACACGTCAGGCATACTTTTATCAACCTAAGGGGAAGTTGTGGATAACAATTAAAAACGAGTTTAAGGATTTTATCTGGGAAGGGAAGAAAGCAAGGGTCAAGTGACATAAGATGATTCGACCAATAGAACAAGGTAGACTAGGATTACCTAATTTGAGGGGGTACTTTAGAGCAACACAGTTAAGGCTCTTATACGTAGCACAAGCAGAAAACTATAATTCAGAGTGGAAAGGAATGATTCTGACACAGGAAGGAAGCTCAAGAAATAAGGAGAGATTGGGATTTTGGATGCAGATTCTTAAAGAGAACAACCAAAATCATACAGAGTATTATATTCATAAAATAGCAGGGAGTATTCTAAGAACCAAACCAGCACAAGAATGGAGAAAAGAGATTTTGCCGATACGGTTGACTGTGGTCAGGGATACCGATAATAGGCAAGAGGGGGCTGGAATTTATTGGAGAAAACTAACAAAAGAACCAAGGTATTGATAGCAAATAACTAGAAAGGGAAAGGTAATAGAATGGAAGAGCCCAGGAATTTATTTGAACTGCAGATTAGAGAGTGCCTTCACTATCAAGGATTGATATCAGAGTATAGACAAAGAGAAAGAAATAGGGGACTCGTAAATGAAAGACCAACATTGGTACATTTTTTTTTAATAGAATCTAAAACAGAAGCTGCCATTAAAAAAGGAATAATTAGTAAAGCACATAAAATAATTGCATGATAATTATAAGAATCAATCAGAGGAGCTTAGAAAGGATTGGGAAGAGACTGGATAAGCAATTCACAAAGAGACAATTGGGGGATATATGTATGACAATAGGGGGATATATGTAAATCTCCCAAATATGCAACAAAGTCTAGAAGATTTAGGATCTTTGCCTGGAAGTGATTACATAGGTATTTTTATACCCCAAGTAGACTCCAATGAATTTTTCCTCAGGTGGGTAGCAAATTTTGGAGTTGTGATGGGCAAGAAAGAAGTAGCTGGGAACATATTTTTTGAGAGTGTAATGAGCTGGCAGACTTTAGGGATTCCCTGCAGACCACTCTGTCAGAGATGCTGGGTGAACAGACTGGACTGACTGGGATCAGTTCTGAACTGTGTTCTGTAAAGTTATGACTACCAAAGAAAATCGACAGCCAAATGTATGTCTCTGGATGACATGAAAAACAGGTCAAGAGGCTGAAAGGTGGCTTGGCACTTAAAAGCTTTGAACAGATAATTAAGATTTAACCTCCAGCACACAGTGTATGACCATCACTGTTGTAGAAAGAAAACACGCTAATGTTGATTAAGGTCTGTAATATGGTTTTAGGTAACCACACAAAACCTCTTCCTTTAAAGGAGCACCGTGAATCTTTCACAGTCAGAACCTTCCGGAGAAGTGGATAAAAAGAACTAGACCATCCTACAAATGAAGATTCCTACATTCAAAGCTTAAGCAGCAGTGTTGCTAGCAACATTTAACCTAACTATACAATAAATAAAACAGGAAGCTGTAAGAAAGAATTTCACCACAAATATTTGATATCGAGAAAGATGGAAGAAAATCTTTTCAGAAGCCTCAGACATCTGTGCTTATATGTGCTTCATATGGAACAATAAAATAAGGTGACCTCAGCACCAAGGCAGCAGTATAACCTCTCTTGTAAAGCAAATGAAGTACATGGCATTTTAAGAAGGTGGAAGAGAAACCAGGTCTTGAATACTATTACATATATGGTGTACAATGGATATGATGGAAGAATCTATGTACTGATTTCTCCAAGAAGTCTGAAAATTATGGTCACCATTAACAGGTGATCTGCCACCTGAAAGTCACAAGTACTGGAAAAACTGCATTTCCAGGACTTATAAATGGCACCTTAAAAAACTAACTCCAAATGAGAGGCAAGCCAATTATTTCACATTCCCTTGAAGCAGGTAGGCATTTAAGTGCTTTCAAAGCAAGGAATGGTACTGCTAGCCCACAGTATTCTTCCACAACTCAACAGCCTCCCAAAAGTTGGGTCTGCAAGAGAGCAATCTCATCAACAATTTCTCAGTGAGCACAAATGACTGCAAAAGAGAAAGAGAGAAACTGATTCTTCTAGTTCTAAAGTATTGGGTTGAAAATGTATGACACGAATAAGATTGTCAATTCCCTCATCCATCTCTGGTGCAAGTCTGGGTGACATATGTAATGATTCTGGAATACCTAACTGGAAATTATCCAAAATACAAAATTGACAACATCTTTCTGTAGCAACATCTGGAAAGCACAAAAAGCAGTATCAGATTGTTAAAATAATATTTACAGCTTTTACAGTTATATACCGATAGCACTGCTTGTTGCTCCAACTTTATCTACATCTTTCTGCATTAAAATAAACATGTTACTTAATAAATTCTTTTTAATTTGTAACCAAACTGGAAGGCCTAATTGTATATGTAATCCAGGAAAAGACAGACCTTAGAGTGGCTTTTCCAATATCTAATATTATGATTTTGTAAATTCTGAGTTGGTTCATACATGTCTACATTAGACAGAAGACTACAGCACCAGAAATTAAGATATGCCATCTGCTTTAATATGGCTGCATTTCTAGGCCTGTGCAAAGAGAATACTGTATTTATGTCTAATGAGCTACATTTAAGTGAAACCTAGCACGGCTGTGTTAGGTTCATAGGTAGGAACTAGGCTATCTGCCCGAAGGCATTTATATGCCTAGCCGGAATGTGTTGGCTTTCACCACCCCCTTAGATTAGTTCCCTGTGCCTCTGTCCAGTAGAACCATTGAAGTGATCCCCGGGGTAAACTTTCTGTTTCCCATCCACTCGTCAAGGTTTCTCTTGAAGAGGGTTAACGAGGAGCTCTGCCTAACGTAGATTGGAATTTTGTTCCAGAGCATGGGAAGTCTCTGGGACAGGAATCTATCCCTCTAGCACGTCCTGTTTATTGTTGTGGTGAGGTTTAGATCCCAGGAGCGTGTGGCTCAAGGGGCTATGGTTTTCTTTAGGTGGAGCATGTCCATCAA
The DNA here is from genome assembly GCF_019279795.1 of Protopterus annectens. Lineage (NCBI taxonomy): Eukaryota > Metazoa > Chordata > Ceratodontiformes > Protopteridae > Protopterus > Protopterus annectens. The sequence goes on from NC_056731.1 coordinate 308,539,786, forward strand.
TTTTGGGTTGGACATGGCCTTGTATGTGAGGCAGAGATCACCTCTGAGTCGGCGATATGCAACAGAGTACAGCGGGAGTTTCTAGAGTCGAGCTGCATAGGGCATCTGCTTGATTCCAGTGATCCTCTTGGTGAGGTACTTCTGTGGTCTTTCCAGTTGTTGCAGGTGTCTTGTAAGGTACATCCCAAATGGGGCACTGTACTCTAAGATGGATCTGATGAGTGATGCGTAGAGGGGCCCAATGACCTCTTTCAATCTGGATGCAAACCCTTTTGTGATTAGGTGGGCCACATAGAAGGATTTTCTAACCAATTTGGCAATGTGATTATCAAAGGAGATTTTACTATGTACTTGGGTCCCCAGATCCCTTATTATGTCTTCCATATTTAGGGGGCTACCACCTATGTGGTAGTTTCTGGGTGCTTTGTTTTTTCCAAAGGGGGTGACTATGCACTTTTTGGCATTTAGCTTGAGGCCATGGTTTTGACACCAGGTATCTGCCTCAGTGAGACCCTTTTGGAGGATGTCTGTTACCATACCAGGAACTTACCATAATCTTAAATAACCCATAAAGGAAGCAATGAAAATGAAATAATAACTTCAAATAATTTCAAGTCAAGTAGTAAGAGATGGCAGGCAATTAATTATTCCACTGAATTCTGAATCATTTCTAACTAATAGTATATCACACAGTAAGCCACTATAGCTAATGTAGACAGCGCATCTGTCTAAGAACAGATTTTCCAGCCCACAGATACCAACAAGAGGGTCTGTTCTGATGAACACTTAGCTGCCCAGCTTATTGCAAAGTTAAGACAAAATTTCTGGACTGCCAGGGTGCAACAAAATAATTTAAATGTTCTATACACATCCAGTCAGGAAAGAAAAGCATTCCCGGGGCATGGCCAAGGATGAACACAGGATAGCAGCAGATTTCTTCAGCTCCACCAATTTCATTACACTGACAGGAATTAATTACTTAAAAAATTAATTTTTGAAGTAATTTTCTTTCTAAATACGTTTGTTTTATATAGTTCTTGAACTATATCTAAAAAAGAAAGGAAATCTTAACAATATTCCTGTCAGTTTATCAGTCTGAAATGAGTTCCAGTAAGACAAATTCTCAAGACTCCAGCATCGAGAAAGAACTTCAGTCTCTGATAATTATAATCCAGCAACTTACTGATAAAATGGATAAAATGGATACTAAAATAGACACCTTCATAGAAAAAACTACAAAACAAATAGACCTGTTACATACAGACCTGCAACAACAGAAGAACCAGATGACAGGCATAGAAGAAGCTGTGAATGACATGGAAAATAGAATCCAAGAAGAGGAAATCAACATTGAGTTTCTGCTGAAACAAAATACACATTTACAAACAAAGCTGGATGACCTGGAAAATAGATCTAGGCATAATAACATTAGGATTTTTGGACTGCCAGAAAATATTGAAGGTAACAATATTACTTCTTTTTTAACAACTTGGCTCCCTAAAACTTTAGACTTACCAGAAGCATTCTCTTTTGGTATCGAAAGAGCACATAGATCTATAGCTAATACTAACTCTAACAAAAAATATCCTAGATCAGTTATAGTTAGATTTCTATCATCTTTTGATAAAGAGATGGTTCTTAAATCTGCTTGGGCTAAAGCTCCTGTTAAGATTAATGAGACAACTGTGCGTTTTGACAATGACTATTCTTCCATGGTAATAGCTAAAAGAAAAGTTTTTCTGCCACTAATAAGGGAGCTTAAAAAAGCACAGTTTAAAACATACCTTCTGTTTCCTGCCAAGCTTAAAACCTTCGTTCCTGATGGTCCTAAGGTTTTCGATGATTTAGACTCTGCTTTACTGTTTGTCAAAGAAAAAAGGATTTTGGATAAAATAGAAGAAATGGAATGGGCTAGTTCTTCATTAAAGAGATTGGCAACTGAAGCTTCGTGGAAGACTTCAGAGAAGAAGAAGAGACTAAAAACAAATGATTTGTTATATTTTTTTTTCTCTCTCATCATTTTAGTTCATTATTAATCTTTTTGAATATAGTTCCTGCATTTCCAGAAAGCCACAAATATTTTGGAAAAGATTTAATCAAAGTTATTCTCTATGTGCAAAGAAATGTTTTGTTTCATAACCAGTCAAAATACCGGAAGATTTAATGGCAAGCTGTGATTCAATTTGTTTCTCTTTCTGAAAAGAAGTAAGGTTAGTAATTTGATAGATTTTTTTATCTTTACCTTTTTTTTCCTTCTCCTTTTATTATTTTCTTGGGTTAAACACTGACATACTAGTTAGATTATGTAGTGGGTAAAGGGTGGGGGAGGGCAGGGAGAGAACAGTAATGAAAATATCATTAATAGAATAATAACATATTTATTCCTTGTAAAGGTTTTTATAAGTTCTTCAAATGCTATTTCTAATTATACTTTCTTGATTATACTGCTCATGCCAGTTTGTAAATAATCTGTTATGCTTTAACTAATAATAATCAGAACTAAATAAGAGTAAATAATATGTTTTATTTTAACTCTATTAATATAAACAGTAAGTAACATTCCATTGTATATACTTCTTACAGCTTTCTCTTACATTTTTTATTTCTGCCTCACTCCCTTTTATTTTCTACTCTCTTTTCTTTTCTTTATTAATATATAGAAATGCTTTTGATTGTGTGGGCACAGTGAATAATAGGATTTGTATGAAAATTGAGTTGGGAGAAGAATGTTGAGTTTTATTGCTTGTTGGTAATTTTGGGCTTAATTTCACTTACATAGAGGCTGTAATGATCTGTGGAATACATTGTGAAGGTTTTGTCATGTTTAGATGCATTTACACTGCTAAATGAATGTTTGTCACTAGTTTTTAATAAGTTTACCGCCAAAATGTTAAGAGAGACAATCTGAGATGTGGGCTGTCTCATGCACAGTGTTCATGAGTTACTTCAGAAGCTTCAGCTCACAGAATTCTCACAGAAAAACTGAAAGCAGTTAGTATAACCTTTGACATAGTTATCACACTGACACACCACAGATTCAGGAAAATACTCTATTCATAAAATATGTCAGTTATAATGTTTTGTTTCATAACCAGTCAAAATATCTGAAGATTTAATGGCAAGCTGTGATTCAATTTGTTTCCCTTTCTGAAAAGAAGTAAGAGGCTGTAATGGTCTGTGGAATACATTGTGAAGGTTTTGTCATGTTTACATGCATTTACACTACTAAATGAATGTTTGTCACTAGTTTTAATAAGTTTCCCAAAATGTTAAGAGAGACAATCTGAGATGTGGGCTGTCTCATGCACAGTGTCCATGAACTACTTCAAAAGCTTCAACTCACAGAATTCTCACAGAGAAACTGAAAGCAGTTAGTATAACCTTTGACATAGTTATCACAAAGACACACCACAGATTCAGGAAAAATACTCTATTCATAAAATATGCCAGTTATAATGAGTCTAAATGATGTAGTTTCTTGTAGTAAGTAAATGTCTTATTTTAGAAGGCATAGAAAATGAAACATTTATTTAAATGTTTTTGAAAATTTACTTAACAGCAGCATAATAATCTGTGTTAAAAATTTGTGTTCCAAACATATACTTTACTATAACTCATTTAATTCATCTGATTGACAAGCATAAATAATCTTATAACTCTATTCTGGAAGAAATGTCATGTGATATATTTTAAAGCAGTAGGTTAGCATGATTGTAAAATCTGGTTACTAAAATTTGTTTGCTGTGCATTATTTTGTATAAAGCAGACAGATTTATTCTAGGGACAGCAAGTAGGATAGTGCTCAACAAAGACACAACTCAGTGAGATCATATATATATATATATATATATATATATATATATATATGTGTGTGTGTGTGTGTGTGTGTGTATGTATGTGTATGTGTGTGTGTGTGTGTGAGTGTGATGGCTTTTTTTATATAATAATGCAAGTGTTTCTGAGAATCTGCATAACTATCCAATATGATTTATAATAATTTCTATGAATACAATATTTTACTCTACTGACAAAATGAATGTTTGCCACAAGTTTTAATAAGTTTCCCGCCAAAATGTTAAGGGAGACAATCTGGGATGTGGGCTTTCTCATGCACAGTGTCCATGAACTACTTCAAAAGCTTCAACTCACAGAATTCTCACAGAGAAACTGAAAGCAGTTAGTATAACCTCTGACCTAGTTATCAAACTGACACACCACAGATTCAGGAAAAATACTCTATTCATAAAATGTCAGTTATAATGAGTTTAAATGATGTAGTTTCTTGTAGTAAGTAAATGTCTTATTTTAGAAGGCATAGAAAATGAAACATTTATTTAAATGTTTTTGAAAATCTACTTAACAGCAGCATAATAATCTGTGTTAAAAAACTTCTGTTCCAAACATATACTTTATTATAATTCATTTAATTCATCTGATTGAAAAGCATAAACAATTTTATAATTCTATTCTGGAAGAAATGTCATGTGATATATTTTAAAGCAGTAGGTTAGCATGATTGTAAAATCTGGTTACTAAAATGTGTTTGCTGTGCATTATTTTGTATAAAGCAGACAGATTTATTCTAGGGACAGCAAGTAGGATAGTGCTCAACAAGGACATAACTCAGTGAGATCAGATATATATATATATATATATATATATATATATATATATATATATATGTGTGTGTGTGTATGTGTATGTGTGTGTGTATGTATGTATGTGTGTGTGTGTCTGTGTGTATGTGTGTGATGGCTTTTTTTTTTAAATAATGCAAGTGTTTCTGAGAATTTGCATAACTATGCAATATGATTTATAATAATTTTTATGAATACAATATTTTACTCTATTGACAATGAGTTTAAGTAAATGCTCATATACAAACAATTCAAGATTTTTTTTTTGGAAGCTGTTAATAGTATTCACATGACAGAAAATAGATGCATCTTAATATATGTAATGTCTGAATCATATTAGCCAAAGTTTTTGATTTAAATGAATGTTAGAACCTAATTTTCTCTCCTCTTGATTTCTAACATCAAGATTATTTGAATGCTATTTGAATACAAGTGTTATATATTACATAGATCTATATAGTAGTATGAACAGTTTTTAAAAAAAAAAAAAAAAGTTTATTTTAGTTTATATGATGCTGTTTTACCAAATGTGTAGTTTTGTCTTGATAGATAATTGAATTGAAAACTGTTAACCTCAGTTAAATATAACTAGTATTAAATTGATAAGGTGGTAGCTGAGGTACTGCTGCTTAGGGTAGGGGGTTAACTTGAGTAGTAAATACTACTCTAAGTTGGAGTTTTCAACTCCAGGCTGGATGCAAGGTTTAATCCTTACATTATTTTCACTTGTTCATTGTTATATGTATATAGTTTTGACATCCACAATATATTTTGTATACTCATTGTCACTACAAACAAAATTGAATCCTATACAAAATCCCATAAGAGATTTAATAAATACAGCTATATTTAAAGGTACACCTAAAAGAGGAGATGTAACATTATTTATCTTGTTATTTGTTATTTCGATCATAAGATTCTTGAGTTTTAAAAATGCCAAATGACATCTTTAAAAGGAATTTCTTTAAACATTAATGGATTGAATAATCCGTGTAAAAGGGCAAGCCTAATAAGATACATTAATTTACACAAGGCCAATCTAGTCTTCCTGCAAGAAACCCATCTCTTGAAAAAAGATATTGATAAACTAGCCACCAATAAGTATACAGTATTGGTTAGTTCAGAGCACACTTAGAAAAAAAGAGGAGTGGCTATTTTATGGAATAAAAGTATGCCCATTCCTAAAACCATTAAGTCTTTTCAGGATGGCAAAGGAATGTTTTGTATGGTTACAATACAAATTAATGGGAAGACTTACACTTTAATTAATGTATATTGGATACCTGGAATTGGTATTAATACAGTGAAACATCATATTGATAAGATCATATCATTCTCTATAGGGGATATTATTTTAGCTGGTGATTTTAATTGTATACTACATGAAAGTGATACTACCACTATAAGGAAAAGAAGAATTACATCTAATGCAAAACATTTAAATGATTTTGCTAATTCTTATCATTTGAATGATATTAATAATCAGATAGATTCAAAATCATTACCATACACCTTTTTTCTAACAGATACAAAACTTATTCAAAAATAGATAGGGTCTTTATTTCTAACCAGATGGTAACAGATTTAATTAATTCCAAAATCATTTCATGTCCTATATCTGATCATAACTCAATTGTTTTGAATTCATGATAAAAAATACTCATAATGTTCAGATCAAAAGGATACCAGCATACTTAACTCAGCTAAAAGACTATAAAGAATATATACTTTCAGAAGTACAACATTTTCTAGACATAAATAATACTCCTGAAGTCTCCATTGTCTATGTTTGGGATGCCTTAAAATCATATCTATATGGACAAAGTATCAGATGGTATAATAATAAAAGGAAATCTTGGGATAAGGAATTGTTAGATATTCAAAGTAAATTAGACTCTTATAAACATAATAATAAAGAAAATATTATGGACAAGAAAGTTATTGAAGAAATAAACAAACCAAATGAGAAATACAAAGAAATTTTAACTCATAAAGTTAAAATAACTTTAGAGAAATACAAGTTTTTGTCTTATTCAATAAGCCCCAAATACTTACATAGACTTAAAAATAAAACAAAAAGATTGAATAAACAAAACCATATCAAAGAAATCTTTTCTCTAAGGAAAAGAAGAATGTTTCTAGTATACCAGAAATACTGGATGAATTTAGAAATCACTTTCACAAGATTAACCATAACAACATTAACATGGAACCTAAAGATAAAATAAAGGAGTTTATAACCACAAACATGAATAAAAATCTTAATAAACAACAGATTAAACTATTGGACAAGAGTATTTCATATACAGAAGTTATTACACAAATAAATAAGCTTAAATCAAACAAAGCACCGGGTAATGATGGTATTATACCAGAGATATATAAAATCCTTTCTAAAACTACATATTCATTAATACATAAGGTTTTTATTTTGGCCCAAACTGAGTTAATAACCCCCCCATCTTGGCAATATACATTTATTTCACCAATTTTAAAACCTAATAAAGATCCAAATAGATGTTCTTCATATCGACCCATCTCATTACTTAATGTTGATTATAAAATGTTTATGAGTATTTTTGCTGATAGATTGAAGACAATCATCCCCGGCATTATAGATATAGATCAGACGGGCTTCATTGTAAATAGAAATACTTTTGATAATATAAGAAGAACTTTAACATTAATTGATTTTGCAAATAGGAAAAAGAAAGATTTAACACTTATTAGTCTTGATATAGGTTCAGCATTTGATTCAGTAAGTTGGGACTATCTGTTTACCTTACTGAAATGCACAAACTTCTCTGATGCATTTGTAAATTTAATTGAGCATTTATACAAAGGAACGCTGGCTTATATTAAAGTAGGAACATATGTTTCACAAAAAATACCCATTCTTAAAGGTACAAAGCAAGGATGTCCACTTTCTCCACTATTATTCACTTTAGTAATGGAGCCTTGGGCTAATTTGATTAGAAACAGTACTGACATAGAGGGTTTTGAAATAGACCAAAATACAACATCAAAAATTCAACTTTTTGCAGATGATGTTCTAATTACATCAGCAGGATCTAATTCTTCTATGCAGTCTTTATTTGATAAAATGATGAATTTTAAAAGTATCTCTGGTTTAATATTCAATGAAGAAAAAACTAAAATACTACCTATATATACACGAAAAAATATTCTCATTAGTGATTTTACTAAATATGTACCCAATTCAGGTCAGATAACTTATTTAGGTATAATACTATCTAAAGATATTATTTATTTATTTATTTTATTTATTTATTTTACATTTGTTGACCGGGCTAGTCCAGCTGGATAATTTCCATTTTCAGTGGAGGCCCGGGGAGAAAAGCTCCACAGATTAAAATAAGGTAATAGAGATTAAACAATTACAATAAATGTGAGAAACTCAGACAGTGGGCAACAATGCATACATATTAGTTTAGATAAAGTAATACAAAACATATGGTAATATCTACGTATTGAGAAAGGCATTAATTGTTTACAGTACTATTGTATGAGAATAGGGTAATTACTCATTTTAAAATGTATATACATAATTATAACAGACAACAAAAATTTTTTTTTTTTTTTTTTTTTTTTATATATAATAACTATAATACCTGTTTTCTTAATATACAAAATCTTTTTAATACCTGGAATAATATGTTTTTTACTATGGAGGAGAGACTTACAATTATTAAAATGATAATATTCCCCAAGATTTTATACTTAATACAATCAATAATACTTTCACCTACAAAAATAATTATCAAGAAACTGAATACACTAATGTTAAATTTCTTATGGGCACCTAATAGACCTAGGATTGCATTAAAGAAACATACTAATAGCTGGTCTCAAGGGGTATTTCTTTTCCAGACTTTAATTTATATATTATCTCTTCTATTATAAAAGTTATTACTTTATTAATAGATCAGTCATATATCAAAATGGAAAGATTATTGGGAGCTAATTAGTATGCACTTCATGAAAATCTCCTTAACACATAAAAATATGATTGTAAATAACTCCATGTTGTGGTTGCTAAAGGAATTTTGTACTTCACCTATTACACCTAAACATATGGTTTGTTACCCATTAAATATTATTATTAGTTATCGTAACTTTATATTCATGCACCCTAAGTATAGGGAATGGAATTTTATTGTATTCCTATAATGTATACTCAGGGTATGCTTATGTCATCTACTTCTGAAGGAGCTCATTTAGCTATAGATAATGATCTAAAGTACTGGTATCAGCTGATATCTGATAATAAAGTTAAAAATCTAGATTTCTTAAAACAAGAATTTGATCTAAGAGAAACTTGCTGGTTAGAGGTTCAGATCTTTAGACAACATCTCATTGATAGAATAGATCTAATGTCTATAACAGTTAAAGAATCTATTCCAAAACTGATTGATTACTTGATATTAAATTTACAGCATAAAGTTTCTGATAAAGGTAAACTTTCATATATACATAAAATTATCAGACAAGAAACTTTTTACAGTGTAGATTCATACTGGAATTATTTCACCTCTATTAATGGGGACCCACCAACTCAACAAGATAAACATTATATATTGGAATCTGCTTATAGAACTACATCTTCCATTGTCTGGAGACTTTATACATGGAAATTTTTACATAGATCTTTTTATACACCTTTGATGATGAATAAAATAAATAATAAAGATAATCTATGTAAGAGATGTAATGTTGAAATTAATGCTGACTGGGCTCATATGTTTTATGACTGTATGAAGTTGAAAGAATACTGGAAGTCAATTAATGAATTTTTGCAGGCTCTTTTACAGATAATTTCATTATTTCTAAGTCTCTTATATTATTCAACACACCTGTACCTCAATGTGTTAAAAGATTAAGCTTCCCTTGTTATGGTCTATCCTAGCAGTGGCCAGGAAAATAATAACTAGAAATTGGATTTCAGATACACCTCCTTCGTTCAATGAATTTAAAAATGTTATGAATATAATGTGCCATATGGAAATAAGCACAATTAGAATGAGAACAACTAGAAAAACATCATATTATATTGTATGGGATAATTTACAAAATTTGTTAAAAAAATTCTAATTTCAATAGCACGGTATTTTAGTTTAATTAATTGATCTGATTGTAGTGGATGTCTTTGTAAATACTTTAGTTGTTTTGTTGAATATTATAATAATACCTATTTTTAATTACTTGTATAAAATTGTTATGATATTTCTCTTATATGTTAAAACAATAAACCTGTTTTGAAAAAAAAAGGAAAGAAAAGCATTCCCAGTTGCAGAATGCTAAAGGAATTAATCTAAAAAGTACATAACAGGCAAAAGTGAAGCCGGACATTCTTCAGTAAAAACCTAAGACTTGAGTGAAGAAATATTCAATATCTGTCTGTAAAATAAACAAATAATAATTATACCACAGGGCACACAACACAAGAAATCCTCCAAACTGGCACAATCTCTACCAAGACACAATTTTTCAACAAGAAAAATTACATCTCAGTATTTGGCACTGGTTCCAAAATTAAGGTTATATTGCACTTAAGTACGAACTTTGGTCTTCAGGTGGGAACCAAACTGCAGATAACTGTCATAATTACAAAGACTGCTCAGAATGTTTCTGTGAGATTCACTTAACTGGTGACTGATATTTCCTATGTTTAGAAAAATCTGAGACTGCAATTGACCAAACTTGGCATAGAGAAGATAATCAAATATTATAGATATTCACCTCGCAGAAATGAACTGGTTGGGGGGGGGGGGGTGGATGACAAATGTTTTAAGTGTCACAAAGAGTAAAGGCAGAAAAACTGTCAATTTCTAAAGAAGAGAAACCAGATATACCAAGATTAGAAGAACTGACACATATGACAAATGGACTTGGAGGAGTTCTCTGAAACTGAGTGGGAACTAAGGGTAGGTGTAAGTCGGTCTCCTGATTCACTAGAGGCACACTGGATAAGAGTTAGTCAGAATGTTTCAAGCCCTAACTGTACCAAGTAGAAAATGGACATTTGCTCTAGTATCAAACAAATTTAAATATAGTGTACCCAAGCCTGAAAGACACCCTCAAGACCTGAAAACCAGCATATTCCAGTAATGGCAGTCTAAATGAAACAGATCAGGATATTTGTGGGAACACCTGAGTTTTCAACGTCAGACATAATTCTACTACACAACCCTAGGCTGCAGATTGCCCTACAAGGAACATATGAACTTGCTCCTTTCCATTAGTCAGGCATACTATCAACTACAATTCTGAGAAAGAAAGTGATAGCTCCAGGGAGTGGAAATTCTGGAAAGCTATCAAAGCATAAAACACCAGTTATCAGTGTCTGGTACACATTACACTGTTTTAACAGTATCCATTTATGGTTAATGATGGAAGTGTGGAGTCCTAAAAGAAAGTAAATGAGCGCCAGAACAAATACAGTCCTGCCTCATGACAGTGGCAGTCCCTCAGCACTAGCTCTAAATCATAGGCAAACATTATATGCAGCTAAGTGGAGGACTTTTAAAATGACAGCTGCTGTGCATTTTACGGTATAAACACATGCTCAGGAAAAAAGTATGGGTGGGCCACAACTATTAAATGGAAGCAGACAAAATGAGAGATGATACCATTTACTGAGGAGAAAGCTACTATTACCCAGAAGAATGTCAAAAAAGGAGCTAGTTTGTACAAACTGAAGATGGCATTACAGCACAATAAAAATAATACTCAGTTCTTGGAAAAGTAATAATGTCTGGTTCAACCATTGGAGTTGCAAGAAAACTGGAACTAGGATAGGGCAATGCAGAAATCTGCCTTACCTCTACAGAGCTGCTACAACATTCACACACAGCAAATGGAAAGGGTGTCAAAGACAGTCTAGACAGCAACATCTGAAACTATAAAAATGACTGTCAAACTGAAATCAGGGGAACAAAGATTAAACAGGATGAATGAGAAGGTTTAGATACACATTGCACTCATACCTACAGAGCTATCTGACTCTGGGTATAATACATGCTGTGTACAGAGATATCGTTAAAGTTTTAAATGGTATCTGTCATAGCTAGTTGAGGTGCTATGTGACTACACCTAATCAGTTAACAGAACGCAGGGATAATTTGATCATTATTCTGTTCTCTTTATTTTAAAACTTATGTCAGTGACAGAAAACATGAAAAGACAGTCTTATTATATGTCAAACTCATTCAGACCTAAGACATATAAACAGTCTCTCAGTCTCGAGGCACAAGTAAATTACACCAATTACATGCAATATCTCTATAAAATTATTTCTTGGGAGGCCCAACCTCCCATGGTGCCCCCATACTAAATCATCTTGGCCTTATTCTCTGTAATCTGGTATGCTTTTTTCAGGTCCTTCTCAACATTTTACCACAACCTGTGCAATCACACCCTGCCTGTGGTGAGTTCATCCTGGCTCCTGCCACTCTGATGTGAAGTCCGTTCCTTCTACTAAAACCCTCCTCTACTGCACTGCAATCATACCATAATAGAGAAACCATATGGCTGCATTCAAGTCTATGTAATGCATCTGCACAAGCCAAGGAATGCAGATGTCCTTCGTCACCAACAACCCTAAACCCTCTAGGTGTTTGCACTGTCAAGACACATCTGACTGAGCCCTCATAGAGAGAAAAACGAACCAGCCAAGAGGATTGTTTCATCATTAATCCTGACTGCCCTGACTAGTTCTATCAGTGAAACAGAGACTAGGTCCCCAACTCAGATCACCAGATGCTTTACTGAAGACATGATGGATAACTATTTCATGTATTCATTTCCTGTCACTTGTCTGGAAAATTTTGTCCCTGGCCTCCTCTGTATATAGGCCCATCCAACTTGAACATTTGAGGTCAACAAAATAAAATAAAACAGAAGCATTAATGACTTCACTATATGTTTTTTCTGTTTATCCTATACTACTAAATTACTGATTAAATTTATCAGACAAAAATCTAGAATTCACTTCCCTTCTCAAGCATTGCCCCAGCTCAAAAGAACCTGGACCTCTTTCTGAAGCAAAGATGGACATGGTGGGTAGTCAGTGTCTATGAAAGGAGATGGTATGTTGGAAAACATTGAGGGGTTTAGTTTGTGGCTGTTCCAGAAAAAGGAAAAACATGCCTGTATTTATATTTCATCATGATGGAAACAGGACAGAGACTTTGCCACTATTATTCTCCTTTGTCACAGTATGTTAAAGGTCATTCTGCACATTATCGAACCTCATTAACAGACTACAAATCACAGAGAGCAAAAAATGCTTTCTTCTTCTTCTGTGCCTGAGTTTTAGGTGTGAACTGCTGCTTGTTTTTGATGTTTGGATGACTTTTTTTTTCTGGGAGGGTCTTTTGCCTCCTTTACTGAAACACTCTACAAGCAGAAAATCTAATATAAAAAGACTAGAGAAAGGACACCACAAATGTGAAATTAAAGGCCCCCATCCTGAATCCGTATACACCCTCACAAACAAATATTTGTATGTCATAATAGCCAGAAGGTATGACATTAAACACTTGACAACTCAGTGGCTCAAAAAGGGAGTGGAAATAAATTTCCAGTGTGTGATTTCTGGTCTTGGCTTCTGTACCAGTAAGTTACTGAATGGCTGCGTTTTTGTCCCTGAAATTCAGTCATAATGGTGGCAGACTTGGTAACATTAATGTACACAAAGTGGAAGTCAAGAGGATCTTTTATCTTTTTTGTAACGATATTGCTGAATTCTTTGCCAGACTGGAGGATGCTACTAAACTGAAGAATCCATTCTTGGTTGCAGACTACAAAAACCCTAGCGAGGAATGCTCAAAAAGAAAGATACACCTTGTTATTTGTTTATTAATTCGCTGACCGTCTAGGTTAGCATTTAGGTTTCCCTGAGAGCAGTCGTGAGGGTGGGGAGAAATTGGATTCTAGGGAAGGGATTCAGATACTCTAACATCTATCTCCTAAGGAACTCTTCTCACACATCAGCAAGACTTATTGTTTCTGTAAAGCAAAATAAAATCATATCCACGTATGGCTACAGGACTTTGAAGACAGCAAGGCTGCCATGTAACAGACAGTGCCATGTGTTCTTCAGCAGTATGAAAAGTAGACAGTTACTACCATATTACAGGATAGGTTTTAAGGCTTGCAATGGAACCTGAAGAGATGGACTTTGAGGGTAGCCAACACATTTCAGTTAAGGGAAACACCTTACTTACACAAAACCAATAAGTACTAAAAAGATTTTCATGAGAAAAGGACTTGGGGGGGGGGGGGGTATTAATTTGCTCATTTGGTGACTACTCTTTTGAGGCTGTTCAGCTGAGCCTGACAGACCAACCAAGTTTCCACAGAAGCATTATTTTTTACAAGGTAGTGGTAGATACATTATTTGGAGGATGCCTTGCCATAAATGTAAAAGCCTTTTGTTGGAAGCCTGTTTTGTGTCTCGGCATGACTGAACAGGCTTAGATTCAAGAGTCAGTCAGAGATATAATATTTGGACTGCAGCCTTCTTCTGAAATTGTTTCCACACTTACCAGGGTAATCCCCTCCCTCACCCCATTTAAATGCCAACCAGTGCCTTAAATTTTATACAATTGGCTTACTTTCTCTGTCAGCATGAGAACATTTACTTTCTGGTCAAGCCAAGCTTTATGCAGGGCAAACTTAGCTGGCTAAAACAAGAAATAATTCAGCAGTGATAAAGATTTTGTTACTCATTATTCAAACACAGAAGCGTACTATTACCATTTTAATTATTTATTATTTATTTACTTATTTGCATTTGTTTACCGGAAGGTCTTCTCAGGCTGAGCCTGTTTTCAGTAGAGGCCCAGGGAGAAAAGCTCCAAAAATAAACATGACAAAGCTACAGAATCAAAATACAGAAATCAAGCAATAATGGTACAGAACACTACATTACAGAATAAGATACAATAAAATAGATAATACTAGTTATACAGATGTTAGATTTTAAATATGTAAGTCAAACAAGAATACAATTGATGATGTGGGATAATATAGTGAATGTGTGAACAATAAGGTATTGCAGTTTTGCAGTAGAGAGAGAAAGATGGGGAGCAGCAGATTAAAGATTCTGAAAGTAAGGTATAGCCTTAGAGCTACTGCTATATAGGTATCAAGAATGAATAGAAGGTATGGAAGTAACTTTTACAGTAGCTTGTATGAGACTGGGAAGCACATGTTGGACTTGGTAAGCTGGAAGCAATGAACTTATATATGAGGAGTCTGAGCCATAAGTGAGATGGAGAGGAAAAGTATGAAGGCTAGGAATTTTTTTTTTTAATAGTCAGTGCTGGTACATGGGAGAACAGGTGTTGTTTAATGCATTTTTGCATAAGTAATAACATTCATTGAATATTATTTACCTGTGCAAGATAAACTTCTGCATGAAAACTTTAAGTGACTAGCAATTACCGGTTATGAAAATTCTTAAAACCCAAGACTACCTACACAATTAAGTTTTGACAAGAGGAGCAAAGGAAAAAAAAAACGTTTGTATGTGTGTACACCAAATGTTTTACTGCTTTTGTACTAGAAAAACAAGTTTAAGCATTGTTGCAGCAAACACATTTTGAAGAAACATTTGAAGTAATATACCTAATGCTTTTAAAAGCTCTTCACGTACTGCAGAAGTAAATGTTCTGATTAGACACAGTGTCGTGACAACAGCAAACAACAAGTTGTAGGATAATACGATATAAAAATTTCCAAGCCAATTGAATCTTCCAAAATCTCCGAGGAGATCAAATCTTGTGATCCCTGTTGAAACAAACCCCAAATTTTCATTCTTAGCTGTAAAAAGGCAGTTACCTAATGCATGATAAACTATACAAAATTATGTGAATTCAATTAATACCATCAATGTTATTATTTTCTTTTCAATGCATCACAAAACACACACACCTTTTTTAATCATACTGTGAAAACCTGCTACAGAAATTAAAGCTCTACAACTGTCTTTTGTTACTCATTCATAAGAATTATTCTCAAAGGAATATTTTCAAATTAGACTTATTTAACAGTAATTCATGCATAAAAACAGGGAGCAGCAAGGGATTTAAAAGTAAATGAAACTGAATGCATACATCAAAAAATAGTTTATGAAATGTCAGGTGATGTCCTCATCAAGGTAAAATGTCTGCACTCTACCCCATGAATAGTACGCATTGACAAACAGCACATTAATAACAAAATAATTAACACAATTAAATAAAGCAACCACAAGACAGAAGTCATTCAACAAATCAACCGTGCTAAGAAGAAATCTTAGAACGAGAGAGAGATAATCGTCATTACAACTTAAAAATATACATCTAAAAACTACAGAAAATACATAAATGGATGAATAAAATAAATGGCCTTTTGAGAGAATAAGATCAGCTACACTTGAAATAATAAATGATATAATGGAAAGGCCCTGGGAATCATGCATAGTACACTGATGCTGTCTAGTATTCTGCAGCTGTGAAATACCATAACTGATAGTATCTGTGGCTGGATTCATGCCAGATCATGTTTCCTTGAATGTTACAAAGGAAAACCTAGTACATCACTGAAATGTGATTAGGACACAGGGAGACACCACACAGCACAGTGCTGTCAAGCAGTTTAGTACTGACAGCAGACTTTACTATGGAGCTATGTGCAGCTACTGACTCACATCTACTGAACGCCTAAGGCAAGACCATTGCATGCAGTAGTTTACTGTCCAAGAATCCATCACAAATGAATTCTCACTATGTAGATCTCAAATGTTTACATTTCACTTCAAAATGTCATTACTTACACTACTGCTGAGTACTGACGTGCCTTCAGCTGTACTGTGTCTATATTCAGATGTTGTGCTTTTGTACATTCAGCTTTTCAGATATAATTGCCATTGCGATATAAATCGGTGTGTGCGTGTGCAACTTATATATATCTTGTATGTACGCGTGCTCGCGCGCACACACACACACATATTTATATCTGTATGTATATGCAGATACACAAACAGGAATATTCTGCACATACATGTTTACCTGTGCAGTGAATACAAGTGAATGAAGCTGTACAACTGCTCTTCAGACTGTGACATTTGTCTATAACTGAATTAAAGTCCCTCCTTCTGATAAATCTGCTGTATTAGACTTGCTGCGATACGTATGTTATAACACTGATATATAATAGCAAGGAATGGATTTAACTCCTCATTTAATAACATGGAAACTGTGGGATGCCATAATTAGGTAGCTGGATGCACACCCTTCCTCTACAGGCACAATGCAAGCAAGAATTCCTTGACCTGGGTGTGGTGACTTATCTGGTTGTTGAAGGGGGTACGGGTAAAAGTGAGTGCCACTATACAGGCACGGATGCACACACAGCTGTCTCACTTGTGATATTTTGTAGGGTGTGTAGTTCTTTAGGGGAGGAATCTAACAGAAAGGTTACTGTGCCACTACTGGCTAATGTCCTTTATTTCCATATTACCCTGTGGGTGCAATGCCACAACTATATAGAAACATATTTTACAATCCCATTATGTGCATACAACATTAAGTACATTATAGCACTGCAGGCACTGTGGAGTACACTGGAGTGTCAGGTTATATGGATCTGCATCTGCTTAGCAGTCATGAGTGAGGAACATTCATGGAAACTAGCAGCGTGTCGCCCCTTAATGTGAAACAGCTTTCATTTGTATACTACTGATCATGTAGGATTTGCTGCTAGATGACACCAGTGCAAGTGATGATACACTGCTCTTACTGGGTGTAGGATGGTGATATGCCACAGCACAAGCACATAAACATGATACAGGAAATGGGAATAAGTTCAGTAAGACCAAAGATGCAATCTGGAGTTTCTCCCTAAGATGCAGTACACTGCTGATTCTTTTTATTTAATGTGCTTTGTACTTGACACTATGGAGCTGATTATTGCTGACTCATTCTATTTGCCTATTTTGCTATTTCAAACACTAACATTATTTCATGATGTAACTTCACTGTTTTTGCATTTCTCAACTATTTTTTCTAGGTCCTTTCCCCTCTGCCTGCCAACTACAGAACATCTTCCCATCAGGCTTGAGTCCATTTGCTGTCTGGGGGCGAGGATATTTTTCTCCCTAAGATCACCTAAGAGAACAGCTGTACAGAGATGCAATCACCCAGGCAAACATGGGGGAGTCTCAGCAGCATCCCAGCTGTGACATCATTTTGTATATAGGTCCCTAACCCCTCACCATGGGTGGTGACATGGACACCTAACATCAACATAAGATTGTTTATGCCTTTCCAACAGTTTGTATTGTGCTCCTATGCATAGAGCAGCCAACAGCTATTATCACTGGCTTGGGTAGCCATGTCCACCTTGTCTCTGCACTGCTCACCACCACCTAACTCCTTCCTGCCATCTACCAGGGATAGTTTTTGGGAGCAGTAGGTAAGAGTGGCACCTCCTCTTCACAGGACAGACAAAAATCTTCTCTGTCATATCATCAAACACATAAGCCACTAATCACCTGGACTGTACCCAGAGCTTTATCACTCCAGGCTAATGGCACAGAGTTCCTTAATTGTTTCGACTGACTGCTTTAAGGAGCTTTACTGTATATTCTTTCTGATATTGTGCTGGTATATTTCATTTGGTTCTTTTAGAACCTATGTCAGTCTTAGAAAAAGAACTGAAAGTATAGCATTTTCTTCCATCTGAGAGCTCCCTGTTCTCATTTGGTTTTCATATTAGCTATCTAACTGATAAGGAAACTCAATGTTTGCTTGCTGGTAGAGAAATGCTGAAACCACAAGACTATTTTTTTTTCAGTTTTTCATGACCATATAGGACTACACTGGACCTTTCTAAGACTTGTGCTGCAAATGAGATGCGCTCATGGACTGGCTAATATTACTTCCAAGTTCCTGGATGCTCGTCTGCCCCACTGTTGGATACGAAATTACCTCAGGCTTTTATATTTAACTGTTGTGTACTGATTTGTTAAAGTTTTAATTTGATTGGTATGCCTTTTACGTAATGTATTTACTTTCATTATCTTGGCAGACTATATAGTCTACATTTATGCATTTTATCCAGTTTCATATTTCCAGATATTCTTAATTACATATTGTATGATGTATACAGTTGCTGATTAATAGCATAAGCTTGTGAATGTGAAAAAACATCTTACAGTCCTCAACGTTGCTATTAATTAATATCATTTTTACCAGTAAAAAAGGATAGGGAAATGATCACTTTTTATGCAGGGCTGAGGGTAAGACTTTCTAAACATTCATATTTGACAACTCTGTCAATGGAAACGTATTAATGTTATGATATATATGAGCAGGTTTGGCAGAGCAGCTTTGATGATCAATTCTACAAGACTGAGCTCCTGCAGAGACTTGTACAAAAGGAGGACAAAGCCCATTGGCACTGATGTCCCCCCAAAAGAGAATGAAGTCTAAGTGTAAGATCGCACTGATATGCCATAGGATGAGTGAAGGGAGGTGGCACAGAAAGATATTTGCGGCATGAGGTTGGCAGCAACTTCGAACAGCTATAAAGTTAAATGAATGATGGCATACAGGCAGGAAGAGAAGAAAAAAAAGAAGAGAGGAAAAGGGAAGGCAACTAGCCATCTATTAAGAATTAGCTTATTCCTTCCACAAAACAGGAGCCATACCTCCCAAAAGTAATGCAGAAGATGTGGAAAGGGAGGAGTGAGACAGAAAAGGTGAGGAGGAGATGTAACAAAAATTAACTTGCAAACATCACATGGGCAAAAATATAACTGGCAATAAAGCAATGGCAAGACTAATACTGATAATTTTCAGCAACTCTCTCAACTTCTTTGTTTAAGAATTCTGGATAAAGTTTTTAAATATTTAGTCTAACATAAAAGTTAATAGAACAACAGGTCAAAAATGTTACAAGGAACAGGAAAAAATATGAGGCAAAATCAGGGACATCTGAGAGGTGTGATTTTTTAGTACAGCCAATAAACACTACAATTAAAATATATCCTCCTATCCCCTCATACCTACTTACTCTACCCTCACTACATATTTCATCAACAAAGTCTGGACTCTCAACAAAATCCTCCTTTACTGCCCCAATCTCATCCATATCTCTTATACTGCAAACCAATATTCCTCCTCCTTCTGATACATCTTTTACTATATTCAACCTCGCCCGTGGTCCACCTACCTACTAACACAGAGACTCTATCAACCAAGCAACCAACAAGACATGTATCCTCCATTTCCACATACTCTTCCACCCTTCAGTAACTCTCATCTGAACATTTCCTAAACAATACTCTTCCACCCTTCAGTAGTTCTCATCTGAACACACAATATCTCTTACAAATCACTTCTTCTCCAAAGTCATACACCTGTGCTTCTCATTGACTCACTCTGCACTCTTCTACTCATAACACTATCACAGCTTGCCTCATATCATTTTCCTTAAACTACATACCTCATTCTAACATACACACAAGCCAATTCCATTCCCAGGCTCCATGCTTGTGCAAAAAAAAAAAACTCACATCTAATTCACTTGATAAATCCATTTGCTGGAGATCTTCTTTAAACTGTAAAGCTGATTGGTCTCATATATTTTTGACTGTATTAACATAAAAAATTTCTGGGAAGAAATTACTATTTTTCTCCAAGCTATATTCACAGATACCTTTATTTTAACCAAATATTTAGTTCTCTTAACTGTCAATGATACTATTGGAATGACTAAAAAAGATCTATATTTACTTTGGTCCATACTAGCTGTGGCAAGGAAACGTATAACTAGAAAGTGGAAGTCATCACAAGAACCTACCCTGGAAGAATTCTTGAGATTGTTGGAAGAAACAGCGACATTAGAAGTTAAGGTAAAAGAATCGAGAATTTCTCCTAAAACATGGATAAACAATCCTTGGGAAAAATGTTGCCCTTATTAAGACATTAAAACTGAACTCTAATGTGTAACTTTATTAATTGAATATTATACATTTCTGTTACTAATTTCATATTTTTATTTTTTTTTCTTTCTCTTTTGTTCAGGTCAGTTGTACATAGTGTATATAAAGGCTTATAATATTTGTTTTCATTGATGATTGTACTGTTAAACATTACAATATTTGGAAAATAAAAAATTATTTGAGTAAAAAAAATAACAACTCACATCTCTATCTCCCACCCTCTCACATCTACCTATGCAAAATATCATACAATCTTAACTGTTGCCTCCAACTTAAACTTGGTATAAAACACAAACACAAATCCAGACATCTCGTTCTGCACATCTCAGTTACTCCACCCCTAACACTATCTAGTGTCATGCATCCAAGTCCTGGCACTCTGCAATCCACTCAGCTCTCTGAATAACAGAAATAATCCATTCACTCTTTCTACTCAATGTCTATTACTACATCATATAACCTACTAAAACATACAGTCTTAGAACTACATGCATGATTAACCCTCTGCTCCATTGATGACTTTGTTCCAACTGGAACTTAGCTAAAACCTGTCATAAAAACAAAGAATTCCTTCTTCCAGGCTTTAATATATTGAAACTGGTAAGGTAACATAAAAAGCTGGAGACATTGTAATTATCTGCAATAACAGCATCAAATGCCATCATACCCAGATTGACCACCCTCTTTCAACAGCACATAATCACTCATGTCCCTCTTAAAAATAAACAACCAGAAAGTTACATGCCTAGTTATGACATACATACCCCCAAGGTAATAACACCACTATCGTAGAAGAGCTATTGTCCTAATTATCCTCAAACATCAATCAAGAAACCATTATTTTAGGGGGCCTAAATATTGGCTGGCTACCTTATCACTGCAAACATTCCTAAAAATTCCATTAACCTCTATAATTTTACACAACTAATCAACTAACTAACTAGATATAATAAACTCCCCCAACAGAGCATTAATCCTCAACTAGCTTCCCACATATGATCCAAGCAAAATGCTCAGTAAATTACTAAGGGTGCCAGAGGAGAGAAATCACCTACCAACCAATGAAAGAAGGTTACCTACCCACCCCACAAAAACACCACTACAATACTGTCTACAGTGTATCTAAGCTTAACAAAGGACATTTAATTAACACACTACAGCACATTTGGTTGGCACAGACTAAAAACTATTCTCTTGGATGATGTAGTAACACATTTGAAGGAAACATTTCTCAAAGTGCTAAATCAAAAAGTCCTAATGAGATAAGACAGTAAATACATCCCTGCCATGTGGCTGTACAAAGCCACAAAACAACTCCTGAAACTTGGTGAGAAACAATGGACGGTATGGCCTCAACTTAGACCACTCGACAGCACAAATACCACTTTCCTCAATTTCATTTTTTTTTTTTTTTTTTTTTTTTATCCTTTGTTTTGGCCTCTTTTCAAGAGAGACCTGAGGTGGCATTTATGCAACTAGGAGAAGTCTGACCAAGGCACTGGGGAACTTCCCCTACTCTTGGTAGTTGGGGGGACATGTCCGGCATGGAGGCAGCCAGGAAGAACAGGGAGAAAACATTGCTGATTCAGCTTTTGCTGAAAATTAAGTGAAAGTTGCTGAAAACGTAGTTGAAATGGTAGAATCGCTACCAGAAGTTTTTTGGATGCTATGGGTGCAGATAAAAACAGTGATATTGGAGGAAAAGGAGTGTGTAGCTGTAACAGAGATGAATTCAGAGGAAAACTTTCAGATGAGATTGTTTGACGGAGAGACAGTTACCTCTGCAAAACGCATAACAACAACCCTCCAATGGGGAGGGGGTGGGGGATATTATTTGGAAGAAATGGTAAACCAAAGTGAGTCAGAAAGTGGAGCAGAAATTCCATGGAGTGACATCAGAGAGAAAACAGAAGAAGAAAAGGGAGAAGGGACTGTGCCATAAAAAGTTCAAGAGACAAGAATGTATGCACAAACTGTGGGAGACGGAAAAAAGAAGAAATAAAAGAAACAAAAACAAGTATACAGTATGTGTGAGCAGTAAAAAAGAAGAAAGTGGACAGGTATGACGTTTGGGACTCTGCGTGTCAAAGCATAAGAGGTAAGAACATTTATTTTAATTAATAGAGAGACTTTTTGTGACTTGATATTTGAGACTGGGCAGGCCATGGAAATTTTTTTTGGGTGCATATGAACAAAAGAAAAATCCATGGTCAGAATATGTGGTGCAAGATTTTTACAAACAAACAAACAAAAAAAGAATTATAATACAGTTTAGAACTGAAAGAACATTTGTTAACTATATGTCAAGAAGTAATCAATACTACAAATATATATAATGAAAGACGACTATGGACTGGGGGATGGGAATGTGGAGTAATACTGAAAACCTAAAATGATAATGTTATGCATGTACCTAGTATTATTAATGTTCATAGCAATAGGGGTTTTGCAAAATACAGGGGTCAACCAAAGACTTGTTATTTTTGTAGAAAAAATTATCATTTAATCAATGAATGTGATAAAAAAGATGTTGTTTATGTGGTACAACAGGGCATAATGCAAAACATGTAATTTAAAGTGCAAAAAAGTGGCAATACTGGTCATTCATGGCTGGAATGTGAAATGAATGTGCAAGAAAATGACAATGAAAAGTTATACCGGAGAAAGAGATAGAATAATGTTTTATACAAGAAAATGTACAAAAAGAGGTGACTGATAAAGAGGTTGTACGTGAAGTTAAAGAAAGTAACAAGGAAAAGAAACAGAGGAGACAAGTGAGGAAGAAGCTGATTAGTGCACAGTAAGAAATAAAAATAATTCAATAGGGAAAAGAGTTAAAGAAAGGAAAAGAAAATTCAAAAATATAATGCTTAGAGAAAATAAGAAAGGAAAAGATAAACATTTTATTATACTAACTGTTCTTAAAAGCTGAAAATATTAGCATTAAATGTGAACAGTATGAAAAATCTAAAGTGGAGAATAGGTATATTACAATGGTGTACTACAGTAGATGCACAAATGATTGTTTTAGAAGATATCAGATTATTAACAGAAGAAGAACGAACATAAACTGAAAAACTTTGGAATGGTGCGGTAGTTTGGAACATGGGGAAAGAAAGTGTTTTGGCATACGTATATTATGTCAAGAAAGCATTAAAATGTTAGAAGTAACCATTGTGGAAGTAGGACAAATTATGGTAATAGACTTGAGATGGAAAAAATATGTGTATAGAATTATAGCTTTATATGCATATGTAACAAAAACGTGAGAGAAAGGATGTTTAAAAATATTCTTGAATATGTTTGCGTAAATATGGGCATTATTGCTGTAGTTGATTTCAATTGTAATTTAAGAGAAATTAAGAGCAATTGTGATGTTAAAATGGTTAAAGAAATTATGAGAACTGGAAAGTGTATGGGAGAATAACCAATGGACCTACAAAAGGAATGAAATTTGGACAGAAACTGATTATTTTGTACCATCTGACAGTTTAAAAGTTATAAAAAAAGAAATTAAGTATGCTGGATTTTTAGATCATGTGGCTATATGGGGTAAAGTACAGGAACATGAAGAATATATAAGATCAGGAAAATGAATAAAGACAATTAATGAAAAGGAATTAGAAAAACAAAAAAAAAACTTATGGAATTATGGAAAAATTATATGACTATGAAAGAGTTTTACGAGAATTAGACTAATTATATTTCTCTTTAAACTTAAGCCACCAAAAAGTGTTTTTAGAATGTATACCGAAGAAAAGACAAAGAGAGATAAACATATTAAGTCAAGAAACTCTTGAGACTTATTAGAGAAGAAAAATTCATTTTATGAAAAAGAAAGAGAAACACATAAAATGAATCAAATTAAAATTATCAACGTGTTATATAAACAAAAATACTGTTCACAAGGAAAGAAAGTAGCACCATATTTGTTTCAAATGATACAAGATGGAAAATAACAAGAGAATTAAAAAATAAGGAGGGCAAGCAAATTAGACAGCAAGAAGAAATATATGAAATAAAGAATATGTATTGGAATTATTTGTTAAAAGAGAAAAAACATAGAACAAATTTATAAAAGTGAAAAATTATATAATGAAGATAATGAGCATTTAGAACAAAAATATCTATGAAAGAATTGAATGAAATTCTAAAAGATATTAACATGAATTCTGCAACAGGATTGGATGGAATTAAACATGGTATGTATAAAGAAATGAAAGAGTGGCAAAAATAATTTTTATAGAAGTTATGAATGATTGGTTAGAAACAGGAATTAAAGAAAAACAGATATGTGCAGGAGTTATAAAATTTATATTTAAGAGGGAAATAACCAGGAGATAAAAAAAACTGGAGACCCATAACACTGAATAATACGGATTATAATTTTTTTAAGATAATAACAACAAAAAGGTTACAAAAAAAGAATACATGACCAAAATATATTCGGAGGAAAAGGAAAAGGAAGTCAGGAGTTATTATGGAAAATAAGAGAACTAGTTGATATTACAAATAAAAATGTAGAAGTGAAGGTTATGATAGGGGATATAAGTAAAGGCTATGATAATATTCAATATAAATCAGTATGGGGAATTTTGCAGGCATATGATGTATGCAAAAAATATTACAAGTAATAACATCTGTTTATGAAAGGAACTATGTGAAACTTAATGTAAATGGCTGGATCGGGGAAGAAATAAAAACAGAAAGTGGAATAAAGCAGGGCTGCAAAGCTAGAAGTCTAATTTTCTCATTAGTTATAAATGTAATGGCGAAGGAAATTAATAAAATGTCAAGTAGTGGTGGATACAAAATGATGAAGGAAGTACAAATGCCAATAATGTATAATTATGCAGATATTGTATTAATTATTAAAAAATAAAGTATGATGGAAAAAAGTAAATGAAGAATTAACTATAAATTTAAAAAGAATCGGTTTAAGAATAAATAAAGAGAAAAGTAAAGTATTTAGTTTTGAAGGTATGATAGGAGGTATTGAGATCAATAAAAATATATAGATATGTTGGGACTAATATCTGGAAAGAATGAATACAAACAACAACAATGAGATAATGAACTCAAAGAAGTAAAGAATATATTTATTTTTGGAAATCATATAGATTTTCATGTAGAAGAAAGCACACTTGTTGAACACCATAGTAACAGGAAAAATTCCTTATGTTGCTAACATCTATATGATTCCTATGAAGTATGAAAAGGAACCAATGATGATTGTATTTTTTTATATGGGGCTGTAAACTGAATTCAGTCAAGAGAGGGATTCTATATATGAAAGAGGAGCAAGGAAGCTTGCGCTTAATAAACTCAATAGTACATGCAACATCTTTAATTTTATACAAGGTATTAAAAGGACAGAAATGATACTATAATATAAATACAAAGGTGGGAAGGAATGGAAGTTAAAAAGAAGTAAAAACATTGTGAATGAAGAAATGAACGAGTGTCAAAATAAAACTGTACTATGGAAAATAAAGAATATATGTGAGAAAAATAGAAAGGAATGCTACTTAAGTATTATGAAAGCATTTTATTGCATTGATCCAAGGAAAGATTTAGAAATAGATAAAAAAGCCATAATCGTGAGATATAATAACTGTAAAAAGATTAAGGAATGTAATGTTTTTTTTTTTTTTTATGGAGATTGTCTCTTAGAAAATTGCTGGTTAAGCCAAATATGCCACACAAAAAAGCAAGACAGATAATGTAATAACTGTGGAGAGTATGAGACTACTGAGCATGTGCTTTTGAAATGTGACAGCGGTAATAATTTGTGGAAAGAAATATGTAAACATAATAGGGCGAAAAGTTTGCTATATATTGAGCAAACAAATGTACATAATACAATTTGGTCATTATGGTGCAGGAAAACAGGAAGAAGTGAAGAAAATGGACAGAATAATATTTTACGTTTCATGGACTATAAAGAACAAGAGACTTAATGAAATTAAATACAATGGAAAATGGACTTTGACAAAACCTTTGGAGAAAATAATGTTTGGTTGTGGATAAAAGAGTGGGGGATGCTTAAACTGAAGTTTATAATGTATGGAGGTTTCTAAATAAATGCAAATAATGTAAATATGTAAAAGTATGTAATGTATATATCAATAAAAAAACCCTACATGCTACAACATTCGAGGTGCATATGACTGCCGAGTGTGAAGTGTTCTTTCCATTCTTACCACAGCTGGGAGAATGTCATGGAAAATATGGTGCCCAAACAAAACAGAGGTGAGGCAAATGCTGACTTCATAGAGATGTTTACAGTTATTGAAGAGAGGGGAGAGACTTGTTCGAGAGGAAGAAAAAGGAGATCGGACTGAGGATACAGAAAAAATATCACAGTGACAGCTTTCTGAAGAGTCGAAAGGAGAAGAAGAAATTATAATGACAACCCTTCAGTTGGAAGGGTTGTGGGTTGATATACTGGAAAACTTAATACAGCAAAGCAAACCGGAGACAGGTAAAGAAGTATCATGGGGTGAAATAACAGATGAATTAAATAAAGCAAAAAAACTAATTTGCAGAGGTAGTTGGAATATAAAATGAAACTGAAAGGGAAAAAAAGAACACAGAAGAGTTGAAAAAGAAGAAGCATCTATCAAGAATACAGAGTAAGGAAGAAACAGAAATGGATAGGTATGAAATTTGGGACAAGATATTTGTGCCTTTAGGCATAAAGGCATGGGAGGTGAGAGCTTTTATTTTAATTTAAAAAAGGGACTTATTGTGATATTTTTTAAGACTGCTGAAACTTTAGAGATTTTTTTGAAGACTTTTTTCCAAGAAATGCCGAAAAAAGTCAATATACAACTTCAAACAGAAACTGAAAAACAGACTGTAAAAATATTTATTAAAGAACTTTTATAATGAATTAAAAGACATTTCAAAAGTTATTGACAATAGAGGACTTTGGAAAGGGGCGTGGGAGTGTAATGTGATTTTTGAAAATGGTAAATTGTACATATTCCAAGTATGATTAGTGCTGCTGGTCAGAGTTATTGTTAATTTTTGGGGCCAACCAAGAACATGTTCTTCCTGTGGGAAAGAGGGATATTTTGTAAATAATTGTGATAAAAAAAAGATGTCACTTATGTGAAAAAACTGGTCATGATGCTAAAATTTGTGAAATAATATGCTATAAATGTAAGCAAACAGGACATGTATGGATGGATTGCGAGAAAAAGAGGGAATTACAGTATGATATTAAAAACAAAATGTAAATGAAAAAGAAACCTTTCAATAGGAGGAACAGCAAAATGATAAGAGGGAGAGTAATAATATAAACCCAGAAAAGTTCAGTTGGGAAGAGGGTTAAAGACAGAAAAAGAAATGTCAGTATTTAAGACACAAAAGCATAGATAAGAAGGTAATGGAAGAAAAAATAAAATGTGGAAAGTTAGAATTATGGAATATGAGTAAGAGTTCATATTGGAGAGGGAAATTACAGAGACAGATCATTTTCTTCTATCTTAAACTGTGAAAACTGTAATAGATGTAGTAGTAGAGACAGGTCTTTCAGATCATTTGGCAATACTGATTGAACTAGATGAGAATAATGAATATATTAACATAGGGAAAGGAATTAAGAGAATTAATAAAAAGGAATGGAATAAGAAAGGCCAACAAATATAATAATGTTATGGAATATCATTTAGCAATGAGAGACTTTTATAAAAATCGGTCAGAATGGTGGATACTATTTAAAGAGAAGTATAAAAGAATGGGAAAATAAGAAAAGATTATCACATAAAAAGGAATACAGAAAATTTCAAAAAGCTGTTATAAATAGTCATGATAGGAATTATGGAGATTACTACTTTAGAAAATATGAAGATGTTTTTAACCCATTGTGAGGTATTCCAGCTACAGATTTCCCTTAGTAGCACTTGTGTGATCACCTAGTAGTACTCCTCTTAGACCTTCCACCCTTTACCCCATTAGCTCCCTCTCTCAGACTCTGACAAATATGGGCGGACAATTTCCTACGGTTTCACCTGCCATTCTGGTTGATATGGGCATCCTGAGACAGTGTAGCAACTGCCTCATGTACACGGACAACCCTCTAATACTACCACTTAGGAACACAATTTGTGAGAGATGCAATTACATTAAGAACCTAGAGTCTATGGTCTCTCCCTCACAAGCCAGTATATCTGGCACTGAGAAGGTTGTTTACACAAACACCACATCTCAAATACCACCCACACCTACACAACACACACCCACATAAGCAAGGGGTCCTCAACAAAAACATAACCAAACAAGAGAGACCACCAAGACAAAAACCGATGCGAACTCCACTGCCCACCACATCACACACAGTCCAATACCTGTGTCGCAAAGCCACTAGGGCCTAAACAAAAACCCAACATATTAGTCAGAGTAGACTCCATTTTGAGACACACAGATGTGTCCCTCACCAGGCTGGATAAGGAGAAAGTCACGGTTAGTTCTTTGTCAGGTGCCAGAACCTGCCATATCATCTATGCACCCAAGTCTCTCAACAACAGGTACTGTTATGACTGTCATAGTCCATGTTGGCATGAATGACTTGAGAGATGTACCTCCCTGGACTATATGAAGAGAGACATGACACCGCTCCCTGAATATGTATGTGTCCAAGGCAAGTATGTTCCTAGCCTTAAGCAGCATTCTACCATCACCCAGAATTATGCCTCAATATAAACAGAAAATGATTGAATTTAACTGGCGTAATTTCTGGTGTCATTCCAAGGGGATCCAGTACCTAACAGCCTGGGAAGACATGATCGACAGACCATGATACTTTGCCAGAGATTGCCTGCATGCGTCTCCCTTGGGCTTCAGGCTTCTGGCAAAGACTCTTGCCTCCCCCATAGTGCCTTTTGCAGGCAATACCATGAGGTCAAAACTACCAACATGAAAATTTCATAAAAAACGCAAATTAAATATCATGCTGCTAAAATGCTAGGAGTCTAAACATGAAACTGCACTCGCTGCAAGGAGTCTTAAGCCTAGAAGATAATGACATTTGTGCAGTCACAGAAACCTGTTTCAAAGCTGTGGAGAGTACCCTAGTCATACCAGGTTGCTCATCCTATCATACATTCAGACCCCAAACCATGGGCAGAAAAGCAAAAGGAGGTGGAGTTGCAATATACATTAAAGATATACACCCCTCCAGGTTGGTCAAACAGTATGACACACAGGAGACACTCCAGGCACAGTTAACCATTGACAAGACCCCTATTCAAATCATAGCTAGTTACAGACCCCCAATTTTGACTCAAGATGCCCACTCCACCTATCTGGACCTCTTCGAATCCATCAAGTTTCAACCCTTTACCCTGATCTCGGGCGCCTTTAACTATCCAACCACAGATTGAAAGAACTACTCATGCCAAAACACAAATGTCCAGAGATTCTTTGATTTTGTCAATGCAAATGCCTTGGACCAGCTGGTTGACATCCCCACAAGAGGTGATCACATCTTGGACTTAGTATTAACCAACATGAGTAACCACTGCAGCATCCCTGGCAAGATCCGACCACAAAGTGGTCACTTTCAAAATCACCATCTCGACCGACCACCCCCTAGCTAGGGGCAAACAAAATTCTCTAAAGCTGAATACAACCTCCTGAGGGAAGGTATAAACAGCTTCATAGCCCCCCCCCCCCAAATAGGAACTAGCACATATGTCAAAACCTACACCAAAGTACTATACGCGCATTTATATAGCTGCATGGAATCAGGAATACCTGACAGGACAAAATCATCCTCCTCAAGGAAGAGTAAACTTGTCTGGTGGAAATCTGTGATAAATACTCAAAAGGAAAAATGCTGTCCAGGACCAAGAAGGAGCAGGTGCCTAACTGGAAGCAATCTCTCCTTAGCCTGAACAAGCAAATAAGAGCACTAGTGAAATCCTCCAAAGCAAACTTTGAATCCAAACTGGTCACATCTGCTAAAGACAATCATAAGCTTTCTTCACATATGTCACAAAGGAAGCACTCAGATCTGCTCAGAAGTGGTGGCCAAGGACACCCCATACACAAATGCTGTAGATATAGCCAACCTGCTGGCAGACAGGTTCAGTGAAAACTTCCCCCTCTGTCACCCATCAGTAAATGAGGACATCCCCAGTACCTGCTCCCCTCCCCTTATCTCTAGGGAGCAAGTCATCACTGCCCTCTCAAAGGCAAAAAATACAGCCTCCATGGGACCCAATAACATCCCAGGCTGCATCCTACATGAACTCAGGCAGGAACTTGTAACACCATTAGGCACCCTAGTCATCCAAAGCCTGAATACTGGCTTCATCCCAGCCATGTGGAGGACAGCCACTGTTATCACTTTACACAAAGGTGGAGTGTCCACTGATCCAGGAAATTATAGACCCATCACCTTAACTAGCCTGATCTATAAAGCCATGGAACGGATTACCATGGATCTCATTAACATGGACATTGGCAACCTTCAAACACTAGAACCCACACAGTCTGGTTTTCTCAAGGGGAGGTCGTGCCTGTTAAATCTGGTCGACTTCTTTGAGACAGTCACCAAAGGCATGGACGAGGGGAAGATGGTGCACAATGCCTACCTTGACCTACCCAAAGCCTTTGATACTATTCTCCACTCATGTAAAATAGATAACTTCTCTCAACTAGGCTTCAGTCCATATGTTACCAGATGGGTACCAAACTGGTTCACTGATAGAACCCACCTAATCAAAACAGGGGAAGATACCTCAAGCAGTAGACCCGTAATGAGCTGTGTACCCCAGGGATTGGTATTGGGGCCTCTGTTATTTGGGATAATCTTTTCTGAGGTGCAGGCCAAAGCCAGTGGGCTATGGCCGACCAAGTCTGCAGATGACTGCAAACTGGGTGTTGTCATCAATTCCCCTAGTGATGTGGACATCCTCCAAGAGGGTCTCACCCAGACAAATGACTGGTGCCAGAAACATGGCTTCACACTGAATAACAAAAAAATGCATTATCATCCCCTTTGGGGTGAGTAGCATCCCCACAAATGATCACATTAATAACATGGTCCTAAGCACACAATCCTGTCATGAGGGACTTGGGCACCCAGGTTGATAGCAAATGGACTTTTGACCACCATATTGCCTCCACTGTACGGAAAGCTTTCTACATGGTCCACATCATTAGTAAGGATATCTCATCCAGGGACAAGGAGGTCATAACATCCCTTTCTTCCCTTATAAGACCCATTATTGAGTACAATGCCCCTTTTGGCATGTACCTTACATAGCACATGCAGCAGCTGGAGAGACCACAGAGGTTTCTCACTAGGAGAATCCAGGGCTTCAAACATCTTCCCTACACATATAGGATAAAATTCCTGTTCCTCTACTCAGTCTCATACAGACTCCTCAGAAGTGACCTCTGTCTGGCATACAAAGCAATCTCAGACCCTACCTTGATGGGACTGCTGCCTATCCACAAGTCAAGCTCCACTCGAGGAACCCACATGCGTGACCTCAACCTGGTCTGTGACATCAATAAGACTTGTTGGCAGGACATATTTATGACCCAGAGACTCCCCTTTCTGTGGAATAGACTCCTTCTCCACATCAAGCAGAGTACCTCTAACCCTTTTTAAGCACAACCTGAATAACTGGATGGGGAACAGAAAATACACCCCTGGGATTTCACCTGTGACCCTGCTGGACAGGAGCACTGGGTGATGACTTGTCGGAACATAGGCTAAATTCTTGTAAGGGCCTCAGGGCCAACAGCTTAGTAACTTCCTATGATCCTATATTTATCAAAGGAATCAAGAAAAAAAATTAGAGACTTATTTTATAAGCATTTCTTTTTGCAGGGAAGGAAGAAGTATCACTATACCTAAGTGTAAAAGTAAAAGAAGACATGGGTATAACGAGAGAGATGAAAAATAATAATGAAGAAATTGAAAGAGAACAGACAAATATACTAGATACTGTAGACACAGATGTGAAACAGATGATAAAGCAAGGAACAAAAAGGAAAGGTATGTGCACACTAAAGCAGTTTACAGAAGAAATAAATACAGAATTGGAACAATAAATTACAATAGCAGAAATAGACAAGATAATGAAGAGTACAAATATGAATTCAGCAGCCAGACCATATAGTATAGGGTATTTAATGTATGTGAAATTTATGCAATGGCAAAAAAAGAAATCTTAATAAAAGTATTTAACAAATGGTAAAATGATGGGATTAATTTTAAAGAAATATGTGGGGACATGACAAGAAGGGAGAAAAGAATGAAATCAAAAATTGGAGGCCTATTGTGTTGAACAATTGTGATTATAAATGATTTATGAAAATAATACAGAAAAGATTAGAAAATAAGTTGAATTCTATAATAGAAGAAGATATTTATGGGGTTAGGGGAAAATGAAACCAACTAATATTAACGACAATTAGGGAATAGAGAATGATATTAACAAAGGATAAAAGAAACAAAATTAATAGTGGCTGATATAAATAAAGCATTTGATTCAATACAGCATGACATTTTATGGCAAATAATGGAAGAATACAATTTTAGTATAACGATTAAGAAAGTATGTGAATCAATAAATGGATGATTAAGTGAAACAATAGAGATGAAACAAGGATGTCCAATAAGTAGCATTTTGTTTGTATTAGTTATGAATATTGTGATAAAAGGACTAAATGAAGAATTGGACAAAAGTAAATATATACGTGAAATGAGAGTAAAAAATCCTGTTATTTTGTCCTATGCTGATGATGTAACATTAACTGCAAAAAAACGAAGAAGAATTTAAAAAGGTAATTAAAATATATATAACAGATTACAAGAAGTTTGATTAAGCATCAATAAGAGAAAATGTAAGGGTTTAGGAGATGATAAAGAACTGGAAGGAATACAATTTTGAAAAAAAATTGGTATAAAGAATTGAATTTGGAGAGTATGATATAATAAAGGAACAATGGGAAAAACTGAGAAATTTGAAGTGGATTAGAATTATGTAGAATAGATATAAATCATTAAGTAAGGAAGTATATTTGATAAATACACTATGGATGGGGAAATTATCATATGCAGCTAGTTTTTATATGGTTCCAAGAGATTTGGAAAAACAGTTTTATATTCAGTTAAAAGAGGAGTTTTGTACACAGAAAATGAGAAATGGGGTTTGGGTTTATTGAATCGGATAGTATATGTAGTGCCTTTAAATTCATATAAGGTTATGGAATGGATAAATGGAAAAGAGAATAAGTTAGACATATATTTAAGGAAAAATATAAAAAAGAATGGAATTTAATTAAAATGAATAAAAGAGACAAAGAATGGAGAAAATAAGAATGCATCAAGAAAAAAAAAAACTAATTGAAAACAAAGACAGAAAGAATAAAAGAAAACAGGAAATTTTGGTATAAAAATATTATGTTACAAAATTATTGTGTGAATCCATGGGAACATTTAACAGAAGAAAAGGTTAAAGCTATATTACAAAGAAATAGATGGTGTATAAAAAAAATTGTATTTCAAGATTTTTACGGGGGTTACAAATTGAAACAGATGGCCACATCAGAAACAGCTAAATGCAGCTTGACCAAATTAAAAGATAAGATAAGTACAAAGTCAAGCGTAGCAACCACAGAAAGGGTAGAACATCTCTGAGCTCTAGGATTTTATACATTTTAATTTTACTCTCCTTGTGTTATATATTTGTTTTTAAAGTTTTTACTTGTTTTATTTAAATGTTTTACCCTTTCCATGATTGCTACACTTGACTTTGTACTTGTCTGAGGTTCCAAATTAACAAGTTACCAGTGAAGGGAAATATGCCTAATAAAAGGTTAATAATAAAAGAATTAGTCTTTACTGTGGAGAATTAGAAATAACAAAACATGCCTTTTTAACATGTAAAAGGGTTATAAATTTATGGGAAACAATAACAGAAAGTAAAATGGTTAAAGAAATACAAGAATATAAACAAATAAATATGGATATGACTGAGTACGGGTTTTATGGACAACAGTGCAGGTGTGTACAGCTTAAAGTCCTTCCACGCACCGTATGACCGTACTTATGTCCATAGTGTACAAGCAGATGTAAATGTGATCGGCCGTTGTGCAGATGGACTTTAAGTGAAGCCCAATACAAAGTATAGGGTGTTCACTTAACGTTCTATATGATAGAACCTTTCCTGGACGTTAAGGCGTACATACCTGGAAAGACAATGTCAATAATGGGGACAAAAACATATTTTGCATTATATGGACAATTTAGAATGAAAAATTAAATGAAGTAATGTTCAATGGAAAAATTACCAAACATAATGAGGAAAATTAAGTGCTGCTTGTGGAAAAAAAGAGTGGAGGTCTGTATGAATGTAAAGATTTATTAATGATCAAGGAATATAGCATAAAATTCAAGTTTCTGTAAATATGTACATTGTAAATAGTTGTAAATAAAGAACCCCTACTTCCTTTCAATGGTGCCATGGGATCTTTTAAATCTACCTGAGCTACCACCAATTCAAGCAGGTGGGATCTTGGCTTAATGTCTCATCTAAAGGATGCAATTCAGCATCAGCAATCTATCTACCTGGACTGGGAAGAGAATACACAGCCTTCTATACCAGAAATGTGTGCGTTACCTGTTGGAAAACTGACATTGCTCACCAACCAATTCAGTCTTCATATAGACTCAAGAAATCTAGTTTATTTACAGTATATTTAGATCTGTCAAACGCTTCTATACAGGGTGGGCAGGATAACTCCTCCCTCTCTCTCATTGTTCTGCAATTCCTCTCTCAAATAGCCTTTAGGCAGTTAAATGTCACAACTACGACTTCTCATTTTTACCAATCTCATTTGGGGGTCTACAAGGCATCACATTAGGGTCCATTTTTATAAATGATCTGCATACAGCCACTAAAGATGTTACACTTATAAGAAACACTGATGACACACCACACTACTCTCCTCCATCACTACACTAATCTGACCTACATGAAAGACAAAAAAAAATCACTTTCTCCTCCACTGAATCATGGCTCAAAGAATCTCTCCTTCTATTAATGCTTAAAAAAACTCATGCTCTTCACTCCTAAAACACTCAAACCCCCCCCCAAAAAAAAAAAAAACTTTCCAATCACATCAACAAATAATACAATAAATGAAATAGTCACTGACACAAAATTGCTCTGAGTCATCATTGACAGAGACCTGAAATTTGATATCCAGCTATAGCAAGCTATCTCAAAAATGACAAGCAAATAAAAAAGTATGAAAATCTAGTCTTCCTATATTAAAACAAACACTTACTGATAAAAAAAAGAAAACAAAAACTAAAAAATTATAGCCTCAACATTTTCCCTACTTTCATTTCTATACTATGCCCCAGTTTTCAAAAGCATACAGCATTGTCTTATGAATAAAATTAAGCAATGCTATAACAATATGGCTTGGTTTGCTATCACCCTTAGAGTTAAATCTCACCAGTATCTAGCCTTGAGGCAACTTCAGTGGTCTGAGCTGAAAAAACACCTCTCAATAACCCAACTGCCAATAACCCACAACTTCTTTTTAAGCCTCAAAACTTCCCAGGTTTATTAAAACATTGTTACTGTCCAAATGTCTACTCACATTAACCAAAATGCGCAACTCTTTATTCTAGGTCTTAAAGCTCTGGGATTCCATTCACATGTACATTACATAACAAAACTACTTACCTAACTTTATTTATTTTATTTATTTTACATTTGTTGACCGGGCTAGTCTAACTGGATATATGTCCATTTTCAGTAGAGGCCCGGGAAGAAAAGCTCCAAGCATCAGCAGAACTTAAAATTTCTCTTAAAGCAGCATATTCTTAACTCCATGTTACTCACTTGTACATCTCACAGCTAGTTACTCTAACGTTATTAGTCTCTTCCATGTTTACATGCAGCTACTAACCTTCATCATTCTATACTTGGAAACTTCTAGTAGTATCCAAATACTAGAATTGCAAGCCTATTATACAATTTCTTCTTCCCATACATTCCTTCACACCATAATACAACAAACATAACACTCCTTTTCTCCTTACAATAACTCCTTCATAACCTACAGATTAGCTTTCTGCTTTCAAGCTTTAATTAACTGCACTCATGCTAATGTCTACTCTCTCTCCCCTTTCTACATTCGTATGCAATTTCAAGCTGCACTGACTTACATAAAACTATTTTTCTTATTCCTAAACAAAGTAACCTCTTAGCTGCTCCTCCATGCATCTTTGTCCTTTCTCTCTGCGACACGGACCTTTCCCTTTTATGACAC
The DNA here is from genome assembly GCF_019279795.1 of Protopterus annectens. Lineage (NCBI taxonomy): Eukaryota > Metazoa > Chordata > Ceratodontiformes > Protopteridae > Protopterus > Protopterus annectens. The sequence continues at coordinate 308,576,752 of NC_056731.1, forward strand.
CTATTTTTCTCTTCTCTCTTCTTGTCCATTTCTTTCTTAACATATTAATTGTATTTAACATAAGTAACACTTGTCTTGTCGTTTAGACATTTGCAGATTGCACACTGACAGCATTATTTTTGAAAACTCCCCCTGCATTGTTGAGTACTTGTATTGTACTGTATTATTTTGTTTTATCTCTGTATCTCGCCTACTGTTAATTGTAATGATTTATATATTCTTTTAAGTGAATATTTTATCTACTGTATTTTACTCTGAGCCACATCTCGTAATTATCATGCTAACTTTGTGGAGCTTTTCTCCTTGGGATTCCACTTAAAATGGGCAGCTTTTGCCTAGTCAGACCTACCCAGTAAACAAAGGCAAAGAAAATAATAATAATAATAATGATTTTGCTGCCAGGCTACTGTGCCCCTAGTTTATGAATAAATGACTCAGAACAGGTAGGAACTGAACTGCAACAGTAATGCTCCATGCTAAAAATTTTAAAGAATTAATCTTTTAAAGATAAAAAAATGTTTCAGAAATGAAAAACAATCTGAGAGGAAGTCAGGTAATTCTTTTAACTGACTATATTTAAGCCACTAGTATCAAAAATTAATTTAAAGCAATAGCATTTTGAGGCTGTAACTTTAACAGGCTACTCACAAAAGTCAAAGCTCCTAAGAGCTGCATGAGGAAACAAGTGATTAAAGTAGAAAAGCATATGTGCTACACCACACACTGCAGGTAATCTCATCTGTATGAAAGAAATGAAAATAACCGTAATGCTGTATACATATTCTCAAAGACCATACTCAACATCCAACCTCATACAGAAATACAGTGCAAAAGATTCTTCAACAACTAAAACCAGCATGTAACATTTTCCAGTCTTCTCTCACCTGATGCAAGAAGAGCCATTGGCCTTAATATACATATTCCCAGACTTGAATGCAGGTTCCCCATCTCTGCATTCAGCTCCAATCTAAATTACGCCTTACTTCAGAAAAGAAGAACCTTAGATTTATACACTTCAGAAAAATCCATTTGGCTCCCCATCAAGCTGCGGGCTTCTTCCTTTCTTACTTCTTCAATCTTTAGGCTTCTTTACAGCTGAAGCATAAGCTTCAATTTCACTTCACTGAATATTTATTCAGGAGCCACAGTGAATTCCTAGTACACTGTTGTAAACTCTCTGACATGTCCCTTCCTCTTGGAACACTCTTCCAGAGCAGTCAAGACAACCAAACTCTGTCATGATTCTGAAAATACCTAAAAACCCACTTCTGTAAATAATCCAAATGCAACTGCTTTAATGCCAACTGCTAAATAACCAAAAATCTTTGCCAATGAAATTCTACACTTTGCTGCAATCTTACAATGAATGATGCTGTAAATCCTTTAAGATAAGGCTTTGTCTAAACATTTCATGTAAACATTTTTTAATTGATTAACTGCTAAAACTGAGCGTATTTTCTAGGTGTTATTTATCCTACTCATCCTAAATATTTTGCCTGGGTAAATATCTCTGCTTCCTTTTTTTTTTGCATACAAATACTTAATACGTACTTGTTTTTGCCTTTGTGAAATATTGCTGTTTCTTTGGTACATACAATTACTCATTATGTACTTAGGTTCATAGGTAGGTACTAGGCTATCGGCCCTAGGGCCCATACAAGCCTAGCCAAAAAATGTACCCTGGCTTTCGCCACCCAAGAAAATTATTTTCCTGTGCCCCTGTCGAGCAGAGCCACAGAAGTGATCCCCGGGGTGAATTTCCCATTTCCCATCCAATCATCAAGATTTTTCTTGAAGAGTGCTAATGAGGAGCTCTGTTTGATATAGACAGGTAGTCTGTTCCAGAGTATGGGAAGTCTCTGGGACAGGAATCTATCCCTCCGGCATGTTCTGTTTATTGCGGTGACAAGGTTAAGGTCCCTAGAGGGTGTAGCTCGGAGGGATTGGGATTTCTTTAAGTGGAGCATGTCCAACAGCTCTGGGTTTGACATAGCTTTGTATGTTAGGCAGAGATCGCCCCTGAGTAGGCGATATGCGATGGAGTAAAGCTGTAGCTTTTTGAGACGATCTGCATAGGGCATCTGTTTGAGGCCAGTAATCGTCTTTGTGAGGTATTTCTGTGGTCTTTCCCATTGTTGTAGAGGTCTTGTGAGGTACATACCAAAAGGGGCATTGTACTCTATAATGGGTCTAATGAGTGATGAGTAGAGGGGAACAATGACCTCTTTTTTTCTGGATGAGAATCCTTTTGTGATGAGATGAGCCACGTAGAAGCATTTCCTGACCAATGTGGCGATGTGATTATCAAAGGAGAGACTACTGTCCACCTGTGTCCCAAGGTCTCATCACATTTTCGGCATTAAGTAGACTACCAGCTATGTGGTAGTTCATGGGTACAGAGTTTTTACCAAAGGGGATGACAATACACTTTTTGGCATTGAGCTTCAGGCCATGGCTTTGACACCAGGTATCTGTCTCAGTTAGGCCCTTTTGTAGTTTGTCCACATCGTTAGGAGTTTCGATTATGGCTCCTAGTTTGCAGTCATCTGCAAACTTTGTTAGCCAAAGACCTTCTGTGTTGGCCTGCACTTCAGAGAAGTAGATACCAAACAGGAGAGGACCCAGAACTGAACCCTATGGTACTCCACTTGTCACTGGTCTGATGTCAGATTTGGAATCCACTACTTTCACAGTGTGGGTTCTGTCCGTGAGCCAGTTGGCAACCCATCTTGTGACAAAGGGATTTATACCTAGTTTAGTGAGCTTTTGTCTTTGGCCCAGGAAGTGGTGGAAAAGGGTCTTCTGACTGGTCTACTCTCCAAGTTAGCAAACTCAAACAAACAAATAAATATATAAAACAATGCTACCTGCAGTCCAGCAGAGAGGTTTTATCAGAAGCAGCACTCAGTGTGAACACAGGGAGGCCACAAGTGTGAAATTAAATCAATCAGTGATACAGTCAGACAACCAAACTCCTAAGTCATGCAAAATTCGAATTTGATGCAAACAAACTTGAAATTGCATAGGCTCTTCTTAAAGACACAAAGCATAACAATCTATGGAGCAATACAGAAGACATAAACCATGAGTTCAGTTCAGGAGCAAATTCAAGTTTTAAAGAGTAATAAGAGTGTGCATTAGCCAATGCTCCTTGTAGCAAAGTCATCAATGTGAGCAAGAGAGTGGCTCAAGGGTCTTCTTTATGCACTGCATTAAACAAGCTTCTGAAGAAAGGTGAAACGTATGTCCCACCACTCAGAGAATACAAGGCAGTGTACAGTCCATAGAAAGGATGCACAAGGGAGGAATTCTGAAAAGTAGATCTGCCTAGTTAAAAAAACTAGGCCCCGATTTACTTCTCTCTACTGGAGCACTACACACTATTCCTTCCAATGAAGTTTCTAACATACCTGTTTCCCTGTCTAGCACATGCTGCATGACAACGGGCTGAAACCTCTCAGCTGTGCATAGTAACTGAGTTGACATCAAGACTAAGTGTGACAGAGTGCAAGGAATGCACAGTGGCACAGTATGTGCCTCACATAGATTATGCCACAGTAAATTCAGAAATAGAAAGTTAGCACTGCACAGCAGCTGCATACAAAATTAAATTCCAGATTACTAAACTCACTTGTCCCCCTTCTCCACAACAATGGCCCTAAACCTAAGCCCAGAATGTGTTGCAGGCATTTGAGGGGTGGTGGAGCTCAGATCCTTGGAACTCTCCAAGTTGTTGCTGGATAGTGCCATTTCCTAAGGACCAAGTGGCTAAAATAACATTAAAAATAATCACAGCATAAAACAAATCATAGTAAACAATCTGTGCTGTCTAATGGTAACATTTATAAAAACATTCTAGAATGAAATATACACTGTAGCAATTCTAGATTAATAGTAAGTGAGGGAAGCCACAAGGCTTGATGTTGGTACCTATGTTATAGACTATGTATGTGATTACTCCTGGTGTGTGTGGGGGGGTCATTCAAGACAGGAGCTCTTATCAAGCTTGTGCTGATCTTTACCTCTCTTTAACTCAAGAGATGATGGTACATATAATACTGTCAGTTCACTGCATCTTCCTCTTCTTTCACTCCTTATTATGTGTGGGAGGAACAGATTGGAATTTATCTTAATTATGTGATCTGGACTGACTCTTGATGATAGACTTGCATTAAGGGGCCAAGTACATCCCTTTCAACTGTCCAGATTTTTGCCTCATATTTTTGGTCTGTTCCTTATAAAATTTATGGTTTTCTTGAAAAACTCACCGAGGACTGAAGTCACTAACAGCTGAGAGGCGGGTACTTGCCTTTTTAGTGTAAGTCGTTAAGAGTCAGTCTAACATTTGAGTTTCAGACTTCATATCCTTCAGAAAATACAGAATCTATTATTCTAGCAAATATGTAAGTTGATAAGAGCAATATTTACAATCTGTCTCTAATTTTTGGTCCTTTGCTACCCATTATTTTTGTCTTTACCAAGATTTATGTTAAGAGGTTGAGAGGTATGGTCAAGTATGAGCTGCGTCAAGGGAATCATAATCCCACCTACTGAATAATGCCCAGAACTGAAACCTTATTCCACCATCAGACACTGAAAAGATGATTTGTTTACTAGTACTTTCTTGCTTGGACAATTGCAATGCCCTTTACCGTCAGGTTTGGCTGGGAACTAGTACAGCTGTAGCTGGTGCTAATTCCAAGGCACATACATGTACAGGCCGAAGATCATTGATCAATCATACTACTCTGCTGCTGTGGAAGCGGCACTAGCTGCCAGTCGTTGCTAATTCAGTGTTTAGTATCCCTGTTGATACTTTCAGGGCCTTACACAACCTGGATCCTGCTTATGTAAAAGATCTTCTGGTACTCAGTGGTCTGGTTAGGCCCTTCATGTCTTCAGGCAAGGAGCCACAGACTATTCTAAGGACTTGGCTGGAAAATACAATTCTGGCAGATTAATTTCAGTACATTTAGTCCATTCTTTTGCATCAGATATCTTCCCTGATTTGAGCATGCAGAACTGACGACTCCATTCAGAGGTCCCTGAAATAATATGTTATGACCATTTATATTTAACTCCCACTCAGGGATCTGTTTTAAGTTGTAATAACACATTTTAAAACTTGTTTACAATTGTATCATATTTGTGCTCCGCATGCCATTGGCACTGTTACTTTTATGTAATGTATTTCATTACTTCAGTACTGTACTAAATAATAATACGCACTACATGTAGCATATACACTAAAGAATGACAGCATTTAGAAAAGAAGATGCCAGTAATCAATGAGAAGTTTTCATTTATGGGCAGTAAAACAAAAAGCTTATCAGAGCATGGAAACTGCTGCAGAGGAGCCTGCCATCACACTACATATATGGGTAAAATGTACTAAACTGGCATTGTTGTTGATGTTGTATTCAGAAAATATTTCTGTCACTCCTTTCCTTACCAATTACTTTAGATATACCTCCTTCACCATCCAACTCCCTTTCTCCTTCCTTTACTCTCCCCTTATCCCACTTTTTTAATTTAACTAACCTCCATGGGGATTATTTTTCAAGTAGGCAACAATGTACTCCATATTCTCTTTTCATAAATATGTTTAATTCCTAAAAAAAACAGATTGCTTTCCCACTATCATCATGTGTGTGCAAAAAATATCAGTTACCACATCTGTAAGTATTACTGAAATTCAGCTGCACAAACAATTAATATTACATGAAATAATTATAAAATGTATGCTACAATTTCATGTAAGGGTATTACATGTTAGGTGTATTTTCTTTTTTTTTTCAATAAACATCCGTATTAAATTATCATGTATGACATAGGCAATCTTACATTTATATCAATGAAAAACAAACAACACTGATACCACTTTAGTTGCAAACAGTATAATCGCTTGTAATCTATCTAGTCGTCAGTTAAGCATCATATGGCTCATTCAAATCCTGCCTCTTAAACCTCGTTCCTTCCCTGCATATGTTGTTCCCACTATTCCCATTTTTTCCTATGTAGTTTGCTCCTTCCCTTTTCTAAAGATCCAATTCCAATTGTTTAGTATTTTCACACAGATGTATAATCTGTATCAATGATGTGCTAAACAGCTTTGTTTCTAAGGTTAAGTGTTTGTAAATGTTAATTTAATGAGAAACATGTCTGTATTTAATGTTATAAATTTATGTAAAGATACTGATTCTGTAGAGCTTTTCTCCCCAGCTCTCCACCAAAAATGGACTTTCAGTCTCAGTCAGACTTTCCCAGTCAACAAAACACAGACAAACAAAGAAATATGATGAAGAAGGGTAGAAAATTAATAAGGCAAGAAAGCATTAGTGGATGTGGACTTCAGTAAAATTACAAAGTTAAACCACTCATGAGGTAAATTTAAAACAATGAGGAATTTGCACAATATCAGTCGTAAATCTGAAGTTGTAAATCTCTCCTTTTGCCTGTTTGGGGAAGGTTACAATAGTTGTGGAATACAAAAACTGGCTGCTTTTATAAGTGGAATAAAAGTTAAGCATTGCATTCATTATAACCAGATCATTCTCAATAATTAAGACATAAAACACATTAATTTATAAAAAAAAAATAGATCAACCACCTAGAAAAAATAAAAAATATACATATACACCTAGAATACACAATAATTACAGAATGAAAACATAAAATGGAGCACAGAGTAATCATGACATTGCTTATTAAAAAAAGACAAAGCAAAGAGGCTGTGACCATACATACTCCTCTCATAGCTTTTATTTACAGTGACAGACTAGTAACAGCCTGCATATCCTTGCTGGAGCCTTCCTGTGTCCTGACAGAGTGCTCTTCAAACTATCTGGAGATATACAGAGCTAAGTATATTTTTCTGGCACTTCAGAGTTGTGTACTGTTAATTGTTGCTTGACTAATTTTATATCATTGCTGGCTGACTTCAGAGTTGTACACTGTTATTTTTGCTTCACTGTATAGTTTTTCAGATCTCTGCTGAAGGTGTTTTTCCCCACCTCCCCCTATTTCTGCTGTGTCTTAAGTTGGTATAACTGGTTTTACATCCTGTGTTACCTGACTATCTCAAGGATTACTTGTATAAAATTAGACCCTGTTAGTAACAACCTGTATATCATTGCTGGAGCCTGCCTGTGTCCTGACAGAGTGCTCTTCAAACTATCTGGAGATATACAGTGCTAAGTATATTTTTCTGGCACTTCAGAATTGTGTACTGCTAATTGTTGCTTGACTAATTTTATATCATTGCTGGCTGACTTCAGAGTTGTGCACTGTTATTTTTGCTTCACTGTGTAGTTTTTCAGATCTCTGCTGAAGGCGTTGTTTAAATTTGGAGGCATTTGCAGTCTCCCACCCCCACTGTAGATTTGATCTGGGACACTCCCTCCAGTCCCATCTCTTTACCTCATTCTATCTAATAGGCTCCTTCTGCACTTGTTTTTAGTCATTTTTAATGTAATTGCATTTTTTTTAAACTGTGTGGTCTAACATTACTACATACTCAAGTGTGCTAGCTTGCACTGCATTTGAATTGTTTTTACTGCTGTTTTAGCTACTTTTCTGTATTTAAAAAAAAAAAAATCTAAGCCTGTTTTCTACTTTTCCTGTAACTAGTGTAGTCCAGATTCAGATTTGCTGTATCCAGGACTGTATTTAAGCTTCTGAGCCCCCAAGCTTTCTGTGTTGGAGGGAAGCCTTCTAGCTTATCAGTGGGAGTGTAAGCATTAGGCAACCTATCTACCACATAAGGAGTGGTTCTGGCCCAGAAATTGTAGTTTTTGGCCTTTTCTGCAGTTTTTCCATCTCTCTCAACTTTCTGATTCAAAAGCCCGCATTTGCACTTGTTTCCCCCTTTCCTGTAACTAGTTTAGTTCCAAATACAGAGTCTTAGTTTTAGCACTTGAATTTACTTATTCGTGATCAGCACTTGTTGAGAACTTGTTTTAAGCACTAAATAAGCTAGTAATTACTACAGCACTCAACCTTCCTCATTACCTAGAGGAAAACAGTTTTGGTACTTACTTTCCTCACTTGCTTAGAAAAAAAACAGCTCTTGTACTCACTTTCCTCACTTCTCTAGAGGAAAATAGTTTTTTATTCAGGCATGTCCAAGGGTCAGCTCCCAGTGTCCTCTCCTGTCTATCTGATGAATCTGGGCATCTTGAGGCAATGTAGAAATTGCCTCATGTACACAGACAACCCTCTCCTCCTACCACCCAACACTACAACCTGTGAGAGATGCACCTATCTAGCCAAATTGGAAGGAAAGCTCTCTCCAACCAAGACTGAACTTGACAGTCAAAAGGAGAAGGTAAACACTTGCACCACACCACACTCATCACATAGTCTCACTAAATCTACACCACCAAAATCCACACATAGAAACACAAAAACATTCACTGAGGCTCTCAATAATAACCTGCTCAAGCAACAGAGACCTCCAAAGCAGAAATGCAAGCAACCTCCACCCCCCAACACAACCCAAATAACAAACAGCCCGCAGACTCAGTGTGCCACTCAACCACAGCCAATAAGGCAAAACAATGTACCCAACACACTAGTCATAGGTGATTCTATAGTTAGGCACACTGATGTCCCACTCACCAGGCTAAACAAGGAGAAGGTTACTGTCAGCTGCCTGTCTGCTGCCAGGATCCGCCACATAACCCATGCACTCAGGTCACTCCACAACAAGTACAAATATGACTCTGTCATTGTCCATGTTGGTGTGAACGACCGGAGGCGTACCTCCCTGGAATACATGAAAACAGACATGGAAGAGCTCCCCAATCTTGTAGCCCAGGCAGGTATGACCCTAGCTCTGAGTAGCATTCTGCCATCACCCAGAACAATACCACAGTACAAGGACAAAATGATTGACTTGAACAACTGGCTAAGCTTCTGGTGTCATTATAAAGGGATCCAGTATCTGTCTGCCTGGGATGACATGGTCGACATACCATGATGCTTTGCCAGAGATGGCCTGCACCTGTCACCCCTGGGATTCTGGATACTGGCTAAGGTTCTTGCCGCCCCATAGTGCCTTTTTTAGGCAAGGTTCAAATGACAAATTCACCACCGTAGCAGGAACAGCCAAGCAAAAACTGAGGGCGATGCTACTCAATGCGAGAAGTCTAAATCTCAAAATGCACTCACTCGAGGCACTCCTTAAAATGGAGAACATCGATATCTGTGCAGTGACTGAGACCTAGTTCAAGGCTCCAGAGAGCACCCCTGCACTACCAGGCTATAACTCATACCACACTTTTCGGCCCTGTAACCTGGACCGGAACACCAAAGGCGGAGGTGTGCCCATATTCATTAAGGATATCCACACCTCCAGGCTAGCTGCTCAGCATAATGCATCCGAGGTTATCCAAGTGCAACTAACTCTGGGCAAAACTGCAATCCAAATTGTAGCTTGCTACAGATCCCCCACCATGCCCCAGGATTCCCACTCCTCTTTTCTTGATGTACTGGAAAATATTAGGATTTAACCAAACACCCTACTAATGGGCAATTTCAACTACCCCACCATTAACTGGGAAAACTACTCATGTACCAACTCCTTCGCTCAACGCTTTCTGGAATTCATAAACTCCAATGCCCTGGATCAACTTATCCACAACCCACCAGGGCAACAATATCCTAGATCTAGTCATTACCAGCATGAGTAACCGGTGTTCCACACCTGAAGTCAACACCTCATTGGTCCGATCCGACCATAAGCTAATCAACCTAGATATCCACATCCTGCCTCCACCCCCCATTAAGGAAACCACGGTAAAAAATTTCTCCAAAGTCAACTTCATGCTTCTTAAGACAGAAGTGTTGAACTTCATGACACCCATGCAGATGGACAATACAGTTACGACTACTGAATTCTACACAACTGCAATTTATAAGCACTTACACGAGTGCATGGATCATGCTATCCCAAACAGAACCAAGACGCTATTCTCCAAAAAAAAGGAAGCCAATCTGGTGGTCCCCTGCCATAAAAAAAACTATACAACAGAAGGAAGAAACTGTTGAGTGGAGGAGCTCCCTGGTCAACCTCAGTAAGAAGCTGCGATCCCTGATAAAATCCTCCAAAGCTAGTACGAAAACAAAATTGCCACTGATTCTAAAGAAAACCACAATGCATTCTATAGCTATGTCAAAAATCTCAATGGCAGCACTCAGATCTGCTCTGAGTTACAGCACAATGGCACTAAATATACAAACCCAACTGATATTGCCAACATCCTGGCAGACAGGTTCAGTGCTAACTTTACCCCCCTCACCCCCTAAAGGGCCCATCTCTATACTGGAAGAATGCAAAGTTCCTGTAATCATGGCTGCTCAGGTAAAAACCACACTCTCCAAATCCAAGAACATAGCATCCATGGGACCAGACAACATCCCAGGCTGCGTTCTACACGAACTACAGAGTGAATTGGCACCCCACCTAAGTACCATGCTCAATCATAACCTCACCTCAGGCTTTGTTCCCGCTGAATGGCGGACAGAGACGAGTATCCTACTCCACAAGGGGGGAGCCACCACGGACCCCGGGAACTACCGCCCCATTAGCCTGACGAGCCTGGTCTGCAAGGCCATGAAACGTATCATCATGGAACTTATAAACAAAGACATTGGTAATCTCCGAACTCTGGACCCCACCCAGTTCGGGTTTGTAAAAGGCAGATCATGTCTCCTAAACCTGATAGACTTCTTTGAAGCAGTCACCAAAGCCGTAGACGAGGGTAAGATGGTTCACACAGCCTAGCCAAGGCTTTCAACACCATCCCCCACTCTGGAATTATAGATAAACTTACTAAACTAGGTATAAATCCCTATGTCACAAGACGGGTTGCCAACTGGCTCACTGACAGAACCCACACTGTGACAGTAGCAGAGTCCAAATCCGACTTCAGACCAGTGACAAGTGGAGTAACACAGGGTTGAGTCCTGGGTCCTCTCCTGTTTGGTATCTACTTCAGTGAAGTACAGGCTAACACAGAAGGTCTTTGGCTAATGAAGTTCACAGATGACAGCAAACTAGGAGCCATAATCGAAACTTCTAACGATGTGGACATCCTACAAAAGGGCCTCACTGAGACAGATGCCTGGTGTCAAAGCCATGTCCTCAAGCTCAATGCCAAAAAGTGCATTGTCATCCCCTTCGGTAAAAACTCTGTACCCATGAACTACAACAAAGGCGGTAGTATACTTAACACCAAAAGTGTGATAACAGACCTTGGGACCCAGGTGGACACTAGTTTCTCCTTTGATAATCACATCGCCACAGTAGTCAGGAAATCCTTCTATGTGGCACACCTCATCACAAAAGGTTTCTTATCCAGAAAAAAAGAGTTCATTGTTCCCCTCTACTCATCACTCATTAGACCCATTATAGAGTACAATGCCCCTTTTGGTATGTACCTCACAAGACATCTACAACAACTGGAAAGGCCGCAGAAATACTTCACAAAGAGGATTACCAGCCTCAAACAGATGCCCTACACAGACCGTCTCAAAAAACTCCAGGTTTACTCCGTCGCATATCGCCTACTCAGAGGTGATCTCTGCCTAACATACAAAGCTATGTCAAACCCAGAGCTGTTGGACATGCTCCACTTAAAGAAATCCCAATCCCTCCAAGCTACACGCTCTTGGGACCTAAACCTTGTCACCACAATAAACAGAACATGCTGGAGGGATAGATTCCTGTCCCAGAGACTTCCCATACTCTGGAATAAACTACCTATCTATATCAAACAAAAGCTCCTCATTAGCACTCCAAGAAAAATCTTGATGATTGGATGGGAAATAGGAAATTAACCCTGGGGATCACTTCTGTGGCTCTGCTCAACAGTGGCACAGGAAATTATTTTCTTGGGTGGCAAAAGCCAGGGTACCTTTTTGGCTGGACTTGTATAGGCCCTATGGCCGATAGCCTAGTACCTACCTATGACAGAAACAGGTTCAATGACACATTAAGATACATAGCAAAGTGCAAAGCACTCTGTGCCACACACACACACACACACACACACACACACACACACACACACACACACACACACACACACCTGTCACACTAACCTGTGAGCTTCTAGGAGATACAGTGCTCTTCGAAACAGGAAAAATAGCAACCAAACAAAAAACTTTTAAATGCCAGTACATACTTCAGAGAAACTAACAAAACAGAATTCCCTTTTAGGAAAATCCCTATTCAGAGATAACTGCAAGAAGAGAAGTACTCTGACATATACAGGTTAAGGCAATACAATTTTTATTTTTGAAACAGGGAATACCTGATGATAGTGATCCACAATAAACAAAGTGGGAAATTCTGAAAATCTGTGCAAGAGTGGGAATTCAGACATTATATCAGGTTCATTCTATGCTCAACCTAATGTCTAAATAGAGAGAACTATTAAAGCACTATTTTTTGAGAAATATAAGTCACACACACTAAGAATTATCATCTCACAATTATTTTGGAATGCAGGACTATTGCATTGTAGGGGCTCAAGGATCTCATCAGCTTACATGTTATTTTCTAGAAGACTGAAAAGCAAGTCACAGAACATTAACTGCAGTTGCAGGATACCAACATTGTGAAAGGCCTAAGGCTTCAACTTTTGAGAAATAAAAAACTGCAGACACATTTTTCGGTACTTATGTATTATCGCAACCACATTCCAAATGTGTGTAAGTAATTCCGGCAAAATGTGAAACCGTTTCACTCCTTAAATTATTTTCTTAAGTAAATGTTTATGTGGTGATACAATAATGTAAAAGGATGCTGGCAACAGCAAGAAATGATTTTTTGAGTGTGTCACATCAAGTGTACATTGTCTGTAATGATGAACTGGATCCTGACTGCTGTCTCCGAAATAGACGGCATTTCCCTGCAGATTTAAACACGTGAAGCATACACCGTTGTATGAAATATTTCTCATACAATTACATTTCAAGTTAAAATCACTGTAGGCAACTTGCAGCTGACAAAACTGAGTATATTCCGTCCTCCTGGAGTCATGCAAACCAGGCACAGTACAGGCATAAATGCACCACACAGTAGAGACTGAGACCTGACTTTATGTATTTTTCACGACCATTAAGAACAGCACAAACTGCTGCATAGTCATCGCATGTCTAATTCTTTCAGTCCTGTCAAAATATGATTAATTCCTGTGTACCTCTACAGATATACTAGCTGCCACTTGTGAAAATGGAAAAGTTTTTGTATTGTAAATGTTTCACATGACAGAAATCGCTAACATGGCATGACAGCTTCAGTACACGATTGCAGACTGTTGGCTTCCCCTTTCACTGAACCGGTTTTAATTATATACCAGTAAATGTCAAAGGTGACTCGAAAACTTAGAAGGGTACTTACATTTTAAAAAAATGCATCACCGAACGGGGAACACAACACAATTGTGTACTGATGATATCACATTTGAAATGTGGTTGCGATAATACGCAAGTACCCATTTTTCTTAAATTCTGTATTTCCTTCCCCACCAGAGCTACAAAACCTACATGTCAGCATCACTGGATATCTAAGGCATAAACTGTTACACGTGTCAAGGGCTCCATATTTGGGACATGCCACCATATCTGAAGAAAGATAAAAATAAACTGCATACATCAACCACTTAATGTTTCAAGACAAGGCAAATTCTTCTCTTTGCCTGCATTTTTTTTCTAATGATGAGTCCAAATAAAGCTATATTTTTAACCAACTGCTGTCATACCTTTGGAGGCTACCAATAATAGCTTGGTCTAAACTTTAAGCAGTTAGCTGATGGGCCACCATATAATAAACTCTGCTACCAGTGGAAGCTATCTGAAATAATGTTTGAGCATGAGAAAAATGGATAGGAAAAGAGCAAACAAACTGTCTGCAACTCAAGACTCATTTATGCATATAGCCAATTAAACACTTCAAAAAGAAGACTTGAGGAAAATTGCTATTCAATATAAGAGGATCCGATCAATGGAAGCTTTAGAAAGTATACGGAACAATAAACAGTATGCATTTTGTTAACAATGTTCAAACAAAATGGAGGACATCTTACAAGGCACTATCAAAGTGATGCATTGTTTTAAGAGTTACCCTGTCTTAAATACAGGAAGTGAAACTCGTTTTGATCATTAAACATAACAAGAACAACTAGTGATGATTGCTACACAATTCATTATTAACAAAATGAGTTCAGTGCATTTTATAACCTGGTCAAAACTTTACTTACAATATGTTCATAAGGTTTAAGAGGATCCCTATTCTTTGCATCTGTAGTATAAGATCAAAGAAAAATTGCCAGGCTCATAACAGCAGATTTGTTTTAATAGTTCATTCAATAACCACACCCAGGGTTTCACAAAACTCTATACAAGCTACTTCCTTCAACTGCCTGAATCAATATTTAGAAACAATGCAAGTATTTTCTTATTGTACAAAGGCCACAGTTGCTGAAAAATTATTTATATGGACAGACATAAAAAATGTTTGCAGTGTTCCTCTGTGCGTTATATGCAAAGTAAAAACAAAAGAAAAAAAGTCAATAGTGTACATTACAACACAAAAGGCACAGTTAAAATAGAAAATGGAAGGATATAAGCTACAGATTGACATACTCAAAAGACAATTCAGAATATGACTTCCCCTCTTCTTTTCTGTTTCTAAAAAAACAGCAATTTTCCAAAGTTTCTCTCCTGGAGTTGAGTCATCATTTGTAAGGAAACAGAACTATTAACAGTGACTAAACTAAAATAACAACAGAAAGAAAGTTTTATGTTAAATATACTGGCTCAGTCTATGTATGGTTGATGGCCAAGTTCATGCACAAAACGCAGCTAATTAAACAAATACTCTGCAAAAAGGGTCACAAACAAGTATGTATAAAAAAAGTCCTGTAACCTGAACATGAAAACATTAATAGGGTGGTGTTAATTACTTTCTAATTTTTTTCTTTTGGTTCCCTGGTATCAAATGAGCACCAAGGCTCTCTCTGGTAAGCTCTATATACTCATTAATTCTTCTGAGGGATCAGAATGCAAAGACTCATCCATTCTTTCCAGGGGTCACAGTCCATATATCCATTCCTTCCCCTTAGGATGAAATCTGAATGCCCAGTAGTACAATCTTCTATGTAGGAGACAAGGCTTTATGATTCTATTCCTAAATTCCCCCTCCCACAGCTGCGACATCTGCAATATGATTGAGCAGTGGCTACCATGAGTGCTTCCAAGACATAGCATTTGGTTTTGTAGTACTATACAGTGCAATGACAACTATGGCCATCAAGGTATCAATGGACCAACCACTGCGCCCCGAAAACTGGATGTGCTGATGTCTGAAGCTCAACTCCCACTGCCATTGTTGCCAGCTTCTCCACTGCCCAGGCTATTAGCTGAATCTGGGCTGACTGGAGCTGGCTGTGTGTGCATATTCAAAATACCTCTAAATGAGAAATGAAAACCCATTTCGGTGACCTAAGACCTATGTGTGTTTAACCAAATGTTCTCATCAGTACAGCTATGACTTGTTTACTTCATTCTAAAAATGTAAGCTACAAAATACTCTAATTCACAAAAAACAGCAATTATTTACACTAGCAGCAAGGTGCCCATTTGTAACAGACCTAGACAAAATCTCACTCATCATCCTCATGAACCAGTAGTGATGTCAAGATATCTTAATGCCAACTTAAGTGCTATTCTGAGCAGGACTAAATTGCTAAAACATTATGACAGTCACCAAGTATGCCTGGCTAAGCAAAGTATCTATGCAGACCAAATAAAATGATGGCAGTTTTGGAGATGTCTGCATTAGTAAGTCCTCTACATTAACCTGTATAATTTTACTAGCTACCAAGTCATTAGTATACCCACCTCCCTGGTACATCTCTTTTATTCCTAATGAAACCAACTTTGGAAGTCAAAGATGGGTCTGTGCCATTCTGTGGAACAGTGACTGTCCTGGGGTGATGAAAACTGAGTGGAAGGGTAAGGCAGACAGATCTCTATATATGTTTCATTCTGAAGGAGTATTACCACTTATTTGGTCCCTCTAGCATCAGAAAGACAAGAACTGTTCAGTGGGGTTAGTCATTCTTGTATTGTTACCACCTAATTTACTTAATCAGTGTCTACCACAACACTTTGGATAAAGTACAGAGTTCAGTATTTTCTTATTTGATATTATTTTTCTGCAAAACTAGTTTTTATAAAAAAAAAAAAAAAGTTTAGGCGGTCTGATTTGCACAATGAGCAGTCTGTGAAAATGGTTTATGCAATTTCTGAGCTGTTCTGTAGAATCTGACTGAACAAGCCTGTTTCAAATGACTTTTAAAAGTAATAATTTGGATGAAGTAGGGATGGCAAGCCCTCCATACCTTTCCATGCAGGCAAGCTTTACCCCCCATGCCCTCTTAATGAATAAAATGTACTCCAAGGTACATTTCCTTTGGTTAAGTTAAATTATTTGTACTACTGAACCCATTCTATTAAAACGGACTTATCAGTCATGTTGTAATGATTTGTGCATCTGTCAGACAACTTAAAACCCATCCGTGTAGTAATACTCTCATAAACAGTTACCTGGCAGAGGCAATTAAGATACAACATTCCCTTTACATGAAGCAAGCAAGTCCAACAAGATTCAGTTCGGATTCCTCTTACCTAACTGCTTACTGTTTATCTTGGGGCAATTTCATTCACAGCAGCAATAATTCCTCCTCCCAATGGAACTGGTGACTAGCCTAATTCCTTTAAATTCTCTCACCTTAATTCTAACCTTTTCTTTAAGAGATTACTTCCACACATTGTTACTTCTGTAAGTGTTCTATGCAAGGTTTCTGATAATGTGGCTTCTGCACTACACTATGTTAGGTATTCTACCTATACGTGCAAACATAACCTTTAATTCCTAATTTATTTACATGTCACTGGTTTAATTTTCTTTATGCCTAAAAAATTAGTAGTCTTATAATTAATAGATAGCATAATAAAAAAAAATAGAAGGCAAATGGGTCTTATGACTATTTACACCTTGCCAGTACCCACACTCTCGGACCATAACTCCTTTTGCAAAGAAGGCTAGGCAAGTCAACCCAGAACTGAATTTTTGAATACCCATCCAATTATCCAGTTCCAATCTGAATGAAGATAATGTATCACACTGCTCGATTTGCAGCAGTATATTCCAGTGGTGGGGAAGGTGCTGCATAATGAACCTATCTCTATACCATGTTTTATTTATAGACATCCCTGGTTGTGGTATTTCTGAGACTATTTGATTTGTGGAGATCTGGGACCACTAGGTTCCTAATGGCATGGGAGGCAAGGCACAGATCCCCTCACAAGTCCATAAAACACCCTAATACTGGGTGATTTCAACTACTCTGCCATTAACTGGGAAAACTACTTGTGTACCAACACCTTTGCCCAACGGTTCTTGGAATTCATAAATTCCAACGCCCTGGATCAACTAATCCTTAGTCCCACCAGGGGCTCCAATATTCTAGACTTGGTCATTACCAACATGGGAAATCGATGCTCCACACCTATGGTCACCCCCTCGTTGGTCACGTCTGACCATAAGCTATTCACACTTGACATCCACATCCCACCCCCACCCACCAGTAAGGAAACCACTGTAAAAAACGTCTCCAAAGCCAACTTCATGCTACTCAAGTCAGAAGTGACAAACTTCATGACACCCATGCAGATGGGAATTGAAAGTTCGACTGCTGAATCCTACATTAAGGCACTGTACGAGCACATCCACTCGTGCATGAATCATGCCATCCCAAATAGAACCAAGACGCTCTCCTCTAAAAAAGGAAGCCAATCTGGTGGTCCCTTGCATTAAACAAACTTTACAACAAAAGAAAGAAATTGGTTGCAGAAAAGAGGAAAATCCCAGGATGCACAAAACTCCCTTACCAGCCTCAGTAAGAAACTGAGATCCCTCATAAAATCCTCCAAAGCTAGTTACGAAAATAAATTGCCAAAGATTCCAAAGACAACTACAAGGCATTCTATAGCTATGTCAAGAATCTAAATGGCAATGCTCAGATCTGCTCTGAGCTACAACAAAATGCCATTAAATATACTGATCCCAAGGATATTGCCAATATCCTGGCAGATCGATTCAGTGCAATCACCACCCCCTAAAGGATTGCCAAATTCTGGTAATAACGGCCACACAGGTAAAAAATGCACTCTCCAAAGCTAACAATACAGCATCCATGGGACCAGACAACATCACAGGCTGTATACTACATGAACTACAAAATGAACTGGCACCTCACCTAAGTGTCATGTTTAATCATAGCCTCACCTCAGGCTTCATGCCCAATGAGTGGCGCACAGCTACAGTTATCCCACTCCACAAGGGGGGATCCCATCTTGGATCCGGGAACTACCACCCCATCAGTCTGACAAGCCTGATCTGCGAGGCCATGGAACGTATTATCATGGAACTTATAAACAAAGACACTGGCAACCTTCAAAAACTGGACCCTGTGCAGTTTGGGTTCGTGAAGGGCCGATCTTGTCTCCTGAACCTGACTGACTTCTTTGAATCAGTCTCCAGAGCCATGGACAAGGGTAAAGTGGTCCACACAGCCTATCTGGACCTCGCCAAGGCCTTTGACACCATCCCCCACTCTGGAATCATAGATAAACTTGCTAAGCTGGGCATTAATCTCAAACATCACTCGATGGGTTGCCAACTGGCTTACTGACAGACTCCACACTGTAAAAGTAGCAGACTCCAAATCCAGCTCCAGACAAGTGGAGTACCTCAAGGTTCAGTCCTGGGACCGCTCTTGTTTGGCATCTACTTCTCTGAAGTACAGGCCAACACTAAGGGACTCTGGCTAACAAAGTTCGCAGATGACTGCAAACTGGGAGCCATTACTGAATCCCCAAACAATGTGGATATTCTACAAAAGGGCCCTACAGAAGCAGATGCTTGGTGACAGAGCCATGGGCTCAAGCTCAATGGCAAGAAATATATAGTTATCCCCTTTGGGAAAAAACATGTACCCGTGAACTACCACATAGGTGGCAGTGCACTAAATACTGAAAGTGTGATAAGAGACTTAGGGACACAGGTGGACAGTGGTCTCACCTTCGATAACCACATCTCCACAACAGTTCTATGTGGCACACCTGATCACTAAGGGCTTTTCATCACAAAAAAGGAGGTCATTGTCCCACTGTACTCATCCCTCATTATACCCATTATAGAATACAATGCCCCGTTTGGTATGTACCTCTCAAGACATCTGCAACAACTGGAAAGGCTGCAGAAATACCTCACTAAAAGAAACACAGGTCTAAAGCAGATGCCCCATGCTGACCATCTAAAAAAACTCCACCTATACTCTGTCACATATCGTCTACTCAGAGATCATCTCTGCTTAACATACAAGGTCATGTCAAACCTAGAGCTGTTGGACATGTTTCACTTAAAGAAATCCCAATCCCTCAGAGCATGCTCAAGGGAACTAAACCTTGTCATCACAATGAGCAAAACATGCTGGAGAGATAGGTTCCTGACCCAGAGAATCCCCAGACTCTGGAATAGACTGCCCATACATGTCAAGCAGAGCGCCTCTTTGGCCTCTTCAAAACGAACCCTGATGATTAGACGGGAGATAGGAAATTCGCCCCAGGGATCACATCAGTCACCCTGCTAGACAGGGGTCCAGGGAAGAAAATACTGTGGGAAGAAATAGCCAGGGAATTGTTATGGCTAGGCTTGTATAGGCCCTAGGGCCGTTAACCTAGTACCAACCTATGAACCTATAAAATGCTGAATAAAGGGAGGGTTTCTGATTTTAGTTTGGAACCTCTGACATCTTAATAGTTGTTTGACATGTCTAGGTACATCCCACAGGGGGAAATGTATTCAATAACTGGCCTAATCAATGTTAATAGGACAATGACCTCTTTAGATCGGGATGATACTCCTTTAGCAATCAGTTGCGCTAATTAGGACATTCTGACTATTGTCATTACATAATAATCAAAGGAGAGGGAATTATCAACCCAAGTTCCAAGATCTTTAACAACATTCTCATTTTGGAGTGGGGTGTTGTTTATGTTGTATGCTGGTGGGGGGGTTGTTTACCAAATAGGTTTACAGGCAAATACTTGGCTAGCTGCCCTTGTGGCCATTTTAAGCCTATGCAATGAGTGCCGAATTAACTTATTCCCCCTTTGGTGTCAGATAGGCCTTACCCATTCTCATGGCTGAGTATTATATATTACCACTAATGAGAATATCTGTGAGTATACCACAAACAATTGGAGGGGACCAATGCATGGAAGGGATAAAGAACTTAGGAGCTGCCTCTAGTACAGGGGCAGTCTTGGGATAAATTTCTGTTTCCCATCCATAGATCTAAGTTGTGCTTGAATATGGACAAGGATCAGCTTTGTTTTACTTGGATGGGGAGTCTGTTCCAGAGCAGTGGTATTCTCTAACAGATATATCTGTCCCTCTCAACTGTTCTGTTGAAGTTGTAGAAGAGGGTTAGATCTCTAGACAGAGTATTTTTCATGCAATTTGACTTGATGTGCAGTAAATCCATCAGTATGGGTCAGGATGCCTTGTATGCTAGACACAGTTAATCTCTTAGCAGTCTGCAGGATACAGAATATAGTGACAGGACTCTGAATTGTTTCATGTAGGATATATTGTTTAGGCTTGATATCCTTTTAGTAAGGTATCTCTGTGGGCATTCCATTTGTTGCATGCGTGTAGAAACATATATGCCAAATGGTATTATTTATTTATTTATTTAAATTTGTTGACTGGGAGTGTCCGACTGGACGTGGGTCCATTTTCAGCAGAGGCCCGGGGAGAAAAGCTCCACAGTAAAATAAACAGACAGTAGTTACATTGGATTACATAGCGATTAACAATTTAACATAGAAATTACTTACAACATATTTACAAATGAAGAACATAGTACATCAGTAGACAACTAGAATCTTTATCTGTGAAGTACATAACAGGCATTAACAAATGTAACAATGAGAAGCTCCTGCTGTATAATAAGTACTAGGCTTATGAGCATCTGAGCTTGCTATCATCAAGGTAGTTAGTGGAGGTGAAAGAAAGGTAGTAGTTGGATGGGGTGGATGATATTAGAGTGGGAGTTGCAAGGACATAGCCAGCATGTTTTTAGGTGCGCTTTTAATAAAGTTTTGAAGTTGGTGCATGATGGTATGGAGGTAATTGTGGGTGGGAGTGAGTTCCATAATTTGGCTATGGCGCAAGAGAATAGTGCTTCACCAGCAGAGTTATTGGCTTTAGTGATCTGCAAGTGATTTTTGTTGCTGGATCTTAGTGGTCTGATGGTGCGATAGGGTTGGAGTAGATTCTGGAGGGATGGGACATTTAGTGGATGGTTTACTAGTTTGTGGGCGAGTGAGAGCTGATACCACTGAAAGAGGTGAGGGAGTTCAAGCCAGCCCAGTTCAGCAAGTGAGAGACAGTGGTGACTACGGTAGGATGCCCCTGTGGCGAATTTGGCGATTTTGTTGTAGCAGGTCTCTAGCTTGTTTAGATCACATTGCCTTAGGTTGGTATATACTGGAGAGGCATAAAGTAGGGTGGAGATAAGGTGGGAATTTGCTATTGAAATCTTTGCTGCTTTGGTGAGAAATTGTTTATTTCTGTATAATGCTCCTAGTTTTTTGTGGACTTTTTATGGTCATGGATATGTGAATGTCAAATTTTAGTTTATTGTCTATTTCCACTCCTAGCAATTTGGTGTGTTCAGTTGGGTATATAGTGGTGTTGTCTTTTGCTGTGATGTTAAAGTGAGAGTTGTTTTGAGTATGTTTGGTGGGTTGGAAGATGAGTAATTTAGTTTTGTTTGGGTTGAGTATTAATTGGGCATCGGATAACCATGTTTCAACAGAGGAAAAGGCTTCCTGTGTGACTTTTTGCAGTTTGGGTAGGGACTGGGCTGAGCAGATGATGGTTCAGTCATCTGTGTATTGGATGAGTGTGCTATGTTTGGTGGCAGAGGCTAGATTATTGGTGTAAACAGAGAAAAGTAGGGGTCCAAGGATGGATCCTTGGGGAACCCCTATGGAGACAGGTAGTTGGGGAGATATGTCATTCTGCCATACAACGGATTGTTGGCGGTCAGACAGGTAACTCTGAAACCAGTTGGTGACTGATTGTGAGAAGGATAGGTTATTGAGGACAGAGATAAGTTGTTTGTGTGGGACCATGTCAAATGCTTTAGATAGGTCTAGGAAAGTAGCAGAGGAGAGATAGCCATTGTTTTTATGCTGAAGGATAGTGTTAGTAAAGGAGAGTAAGGCAGTGGTGGTGCTATGGTTTGGTCGGAAACCATGCTGAGTAATGGAAAGGAGGTTGTTAGTAAGGAGGTAGTGTGAGACCTGAGAGTGTATGCATCTCTCTAGTATTTTGGAGAGTGGAGAGAGAATAGCTATGGGGCGGTAACTGGTTAGTTCTACAGACGGTCCGCCTTTGTGGAGGGGAATTATATGTGAGACTTTCCACAATGTGGGAACGTAACTTTCTGACAGAGATCAGTTAATCAAGATGGATACTGGGTAGGCCAGAGCATCAGCTGCGATTTGTAGGTATTCACTTGGGAGGTTGTCTGCTGCTAATTTGGTGGGTTTAAGTTTAGTTAAGAGTTTTTTATGTTGGAGGTAGGTACAGGAGAAAAGAGAAGGCAGTGGGGAGATTACTAGTTGAAGGTGTGGGTTGGAGGGGAGGGGGGGTTGTGTTGTTTAGCTAGTGATAGTATGGTTTGGTTGAAGTGTGTGTTGAATGAGGTAGCAATATTTTCTGAGGAGTGAGGGATGTTAGGAGGAGGGGTACTGACTTTACCTGGGTGGAGGATGGAGTTTATGGAGGACCAGAATTGTTTGGGGCTGTGTTGTGAGGAGTCTAGGGCAGACTGGTAGTATTGGAATTTGTCCTGTTTTATTAGCTTTTTGACTCTATTGCATAGTTCTAGGAATTTCTGTCTAGCTGCAGGGGTTTTGGTTTTGCGCCAGTGTTCCCAGGCTTTATCCCTGTTTTTCATTTCTGACTTAGTGGTTTTCTGTAGCCATGGGGAGGGTTGTGCTTTGGTTCTGGAAAATCTTATGGGGGCATGGTAATTAAGGATGTTCAGGAAGGTAGTATTAAAATATTCAACTGCGTCATCTAGACTGAGGTACTTTAGAGCATGCCAGTTACATTCTTTGAGGGATGAGATGAATGTGAGTGGGTTAAAGTTTATTTTTTTACGTATTTGACGATAGATGACAGGTTTAGCTTGGTACAGGTATTTTTGAGTAGGAATGTTGGGGAGTGATCACTGAGGCTATCTGATAAGCAGCCTGTTATATATGACTGGGGGTTTTACTGACTAGTATCCAATCCAGGGTAGTGTGCTTGCTGGAGTTTTTATTTATCCTTGTTGGTGACTGGACTAGTTGGGTGAAGCCATGAAGGTGTACATGATGGGTTGGATTGTTGCCAGAACAGGATTGCCAGTCAATATTGAAATCACCTAAGATGATAGTTTCTTGGGGGAGATGGTGGGTAGACCAGCTGAGGAGGTTTTCTAGTGGAGGGATGTTTTGGCCAGGTGGGAAGTAGCATCCAATTATGTTGATGGTTTTGTTTTGGTTAATTTTGAGGTTGGTATATATTATTTCTTCATTGCCTATTTGTGGAGCTGATGATTTTAAGATCTGGATGTTTAGATGCTGTTTAAATATTATAGCTACACCACCTCCTTTTTTGTTTAGCCGGTCTATTCTTAGTATGCCGTAACCTGTAGAGAGTATTAGCTCACTGGTAATGTGAGGTTTTAGCCAGGTTTCTGTCAGGATGACTATATCTGGGAAGTATAAGTCTATGGTGGCATGGAGTTCATGGACTTTGTTGGATATACTTCTAAGTTGTGGTTTCTAGTCTGATTATGAGGATTGGGGTTGGAGATGGTAGGGCCAGGGTTGGGGTGGATGTCTCCACTTAGGGCTAGTTTTGATATGCATGAGATTATTAGTTTTCTCAGTTTTTGAATGTGTTTGTTTATAAGGGAAACTTTATGATTGTGCTCTGTGGGTAATAGGTATGGTGAGAGGGTTACTATGTTAAGTTGTAGAGATGCTTTACGTTTGAGTAATATAGTTGGTAGAATATGTGGGGGGTGCATAGGGATGGTTCTTGAGCTGGTGGGAGGGGAGCTGAGTATGGGTGAGACATGGGTGGTGGTGTGAGTAGTAGTACAGTGGTAGTGGTTGAGTGGGGGAATGATGGAGCTTTGGTAGGATGTAAGATATGCAAGGAGAGTGCATGCAGTGAGCAAAGGAAAGGTATGCTTGTACATGTCAGTTGAGGAGGTGTGATAGTAGAGGGAATATGGAGGAGGTAGTGTTGGGTTAGCGCTGTGGTTGGCTATTGGAAATATGGGAGGGGTTTGAGTGCAATAAGGGTGGGACCACTGGGGGTAGGAGGAAATAGGGGGCAGGGTGGGGAGCGGTAGAGACCCTGTTTGTTCTTGTATGAGGGGCTGGAAACAATCACAAAGCAAGACAAGTATGTGTTAAGAAACAATCACAACTGACCAAGGACTGCTCTGAAACTGTAAGTCTTTTCTTAATTTCTCAGGTGGAAAACCAGGATAACCTTGTATCAGTAGGCTACTGTGGTCATAGTTTAAATTAACAAACACACAGTATTGATCAGTTATGGATACTATTTGCTAACAGAAGGGAATAAGAGAAAGTGGAAGATGTGTGTGGTGGTGGTGGTGGGGAGCTGCTTACAGCCAAAGCACAGTGCTCTCCAGGGGAAAATGAAAATTGGCTCAAACAGGTAGACACATACTCAAAGTTAACTGTAGCTGTTTGCAGACAGTTCAGACCCGGACTGCGCTTTTGACCTATGGCAATGATTGACCTAATGTGGATAATAATGTGACAATATTACACTCTTTACCATTTAATCTGAGCCCATATTAAGTGTACCAGGTATTTATTTAAGTTCTTGCTGAAGGACCTTGGCATCAGAGGAGGGCTTCATAATGACTCCCAGTTTACAGTCATCCACAAACTCGGCTAGCCAGAGGTCTTGGTTTATGGTTTCATTATGAGAAAAGTAGACAAATAAAAGAGGGCCCAGCAATGAGTCCTGTCAGACACCACTGGTCACCTTCAATACTCTCTGAAGAGGCACCTGCTACCCATGCCATAAGGGTTCTGCCTTTTAGCTAGTTTGCTATCCATCTTACTGTATAGAAATCTATTTGTAAAGCATTACGCTTACTGACTATCCTAGTTTAGGGTATAGTATTAAATGGCATGGCCAGGTCAAAGTACACAGTGTGGGCAGTATGCCACTGTCAATAGCCTGTTACCCTTTTGAAGACGCTAACCAGATTCATTAGACAGGATCTACCCATGACAACGTCAAACTGTTATAGATCCTTCCTATATCATAGTGTATCAGGTCAGTTATAACATGTTCCATGGCTTTGCAATAAGACTTGTCAGGCTGATGACCTATAATTCCTGGGGTCAATGGTGGGGCCACTCTTGTGGAGAGGCATCACTGTTGCTCTACACCAAAACTTTGGGATGTATCAAGTGATTAAACTGAGTTTAAGTACTTTAAGGAGTGGCTGTGTCAGTGCTTCTTTAGTATTGTCTGTTAAACAGCCAGGTTTATTATCAAGTCACATGGAGAAATTATTTTTGGTCTTGGAGAACACCTCCAGTACATGTTCTTTAAAGATGATGCTGGGGGGGGGTACTGAGAGATGTGGGGATAAGTGGGCTTTTGGATAGCCATATCTGGGGTATGTACATTGGCAATGACTGCTGGATCAGAGTATGTGGTGCCATTATAAATAAATTCAGAGCACTGTTGAATATTTCTAATTTTCCAAATGTAGTTAAAAAAAGGATTTGCAATTGTCCTTAACTTCAGATGCCAACCTACGTTCATGGACTGCTTTAATAGATCTAAGTTTTTAGTCAATTTCCTGAAGTTATCCTTGATACGAGGATCCTTTGACCTCCTGTATACATTAAGGAGGGGGGTTTTTTTCTTCTTTTATCACAGAATTTACTTATGTTGCTGAAACATCACAGTGGTTTGTTTTTAAATTTCCCATTATATTTAGATCTGTTGGGACTACTACTTCTACACAATTATCGAAGTGGGCATACAACTCCTTTGTAAAGCTGCATCTGGGATGATGTTGCTTTAGGTGAATTTTCAAACTTCAGATTAGAATTTAATGATATTAGTATGTCTGACTTCCTTGAATTTCAAGATATTGGTTTCACTAAGCTTAGAGATTTGGAAGGTGAAGGCAACTAGTTTATGACCTGATTTAACCAAGGAAAGTGATACCAGGGGAATAGCACACAAAGAAACTATATTCGTTGGGATAAAGTAAAGAATATTATGCCCTGTAGAAGGCTTAACAACATGGTCTGGGAAGTTTTTGATTATTAACTTTTGGGCACATTCTACACTGGAGGTATAGGTATTCCAGTTTAATGAGGAGTAGTTAAAGTCTCCCAAAATAAGGGGACTATTGTTTATAATATATTAAGAAACCCTAAATGATTTGATTTACAGGGGACATAGAGGGTGCCCTGTAACAGGCTATAAACCAATAGCTGGTCATGTCTAATGTGATTTGGAGCTGACAGAGTCCTGTTTGTAACTCTGGGAATCTGTAAAGAAGAGATATGTTCCCTAACAAATATGGACACATCACCACAGTTGCCACCAGGACTGAAAGCATTGTAAAGCCAAAACCCAGGTACAAAGGGAACACTTTTCAAGCATTTGAGCTTAAACTTGTCTTTGAGGTAGAAGCAATTGTGATGGCAGACAGCATATAGTTGCCATCTCAGTCTCATTGCGGAATCTGTTAGTACCAAATGCACAAAGGCTTTATATTATTTAATGAATCTTAATTTGGTTATTTAATCTGACTACATAATTGTTTATCATTCAACAACATCACTTGTTTTAAAAATCTGACTGAAATACTGACTTGTCATTTACTGTTTACATTGTAAGCAGTACATTTTAACCATTATATGCTATTAACTGGAAGAATTCACCCCATCAAAAACAACTGCAGAAATACCTTGGACTTTAGGCATTGCTCTTTCCTTCAGCTATCCTGTGGATAGCACAAGACATAAGGTATTAACCCTTTTTAAAGCTTGTTATTCTCTCTCCACTCTGCTGACCACCAAGCCATCAGCAACTCTGGAAATGAACTTGATTATTCCTAAACAGGAATATGCTTTCTCACTGACAGCACTAAATTACATACACTCTTCAAAGCACCGTAAGCAAACTATGCAAATCTACTTCATTATCTAGTAGGTCTGAGCACTACTGTATTACTGCTCAAGAAAGCAAGGTGGGTACCGATTATGACATTGGCTACTCTCCTGCTGTCATATTTATCCTTTAAATTCTTGCACCTAAAATGACTCTCCTCCCTCACCAACAGGCCTATCTTTAAGAAGAAACAAGGGCTTATCCTGTAAAACACTGTACATAACACTAATCAATGATGGCTACCAGAATTTAAATTTACTGTCAAATTAACTTCAGTGTTGCCAAGTTAACATGCTCAAGAGAAAGTCAAACACGCCTGTGTACCATAAAGTTTAGGTCCCACAGGTAAGGGCTCCTCAGTGGGTAAGAGATGCAGCACTACCTTTGGGAGCTGCTTGGCAAGTCAGTGCCAGGCCACAGCTCTGCCCTATACAAGAAAATGATGCACAGAAATAGCTGACACAGGCACCCTGACTGTGAAATATTCAAAACTCAGATGATACTGGTGTCTATGTAAGGTTAGAGTCGCCTAAATAATGTGAAGTACTGCTCCACTCCATGAGAACTTCAAAACTAGGTGGTAGAAGCCTGTCACACTAACGGCAGCTATTTACCTCCGGTATCTTTGCAGGAAAGAGAAGGCAGAGTAAAAGAAATAAAAATAAAATAATTTGTTTTAACAAGTAGGGTGGCACCAGAGACCTTTTTTCAGTTATAGCCTTTACAACCTGGAGAGATCAAAAATCTGGACAAAGGCCCATGAAAAGTAGGTACAACTAGTCAAAAATCTGGACACTAATCAACCTAAAATTTGCATGTATAATAACATAACTCAATCCACTTCAATGTAATTGTGGGATACCAACATTCAAATGGTCTTACCAAGGTCCTTAAGAGTTGAAGCCTTATCTCTTTCCTTTTGGAATCTATCCTTTTCAGGATACTTTTACCACTATGTTACGTGTGAGGTATCAGGACAGCATCTGAAGGAACAGGTTACCTTACTGTTTAAACTTGTATCTACTAACAATGACAACAGCAACACCTGAAACATTTTCTACAGTTAATGCTGGTAGTTTACCAACAGCAGTGTAATCTAACAAAGGGCAACATGTACCAACAACCTTTCATCCACTTCAACTGTTAAATGTACCTCTGGCTAGAGGTAAACTAGTACATTGATTATTTTATGCAAATTAAACCATCTATGACTTCTGCTGATGTCCACTGCCATTATATGTGATTTTATTATGCACTTTCTTGTGCCTGCCGTAGGGTGGTCCTTCTAGATCTAATTCTTATCTAAGAATAAGTTGCCTGTCTCTAATTTTAGCTGCTTGAGGGAAAAAACTCTTCAAGGTATGACATCCTTTCAAATATTCTCCTATGCATAATGCAGAAATGATGAATCTTTTACAGTCGCTGCCCTTACAACCATAAGTTTTCCCCATTTGAAATGAGTATTATACAAGCCCTACAGATCTGTGTTGGGGAATTAGTTTGGACAGTTATAAACATCTTTCTGGTTCAGTAATTGTTGGATTGGCATGACATTTCTGCTCAAAAAATGTTTCGGAGTATAGAGAGTATATCTAAATGCTGAACCTAGCTCTCCGTCTCTTATGCTAAAATTAGGAGGAACAAAATTCCAAAATAAAATACACTTTTTAATTATTGTTATAACTCACAGGGCAGTAAGGATGGTTTCCTACTGCTGTGTACAGGGCTTTTTAAAAAAATGGTTTATACACTGAGGGCCACATTTAATAGATGGTAGTTTAAAATATCATACAGTTTTTATTCGTCTATTAACCAGGTAAACCCACTGGAAACAAGAGCTCCTAATTTCGTATTAGGACTTTGATCTACTCACCCATTTTCCTTAAGATACCAATCTTTGAGCCACAGAGTGCCATATAATTTGAGTCTGTGATGACACGTCCCCATACTCCCCTCTTGTGCAACAATACCACAGTGCTGCTCAACTCTCTGGGAATGAAAACAAACACAGGTCGAGACTTTGGTGGGTGGACAACAGGTGGTGCTGGGTGAGACGCATTATGGAGTAATCCAAAATGTTAATAAAAAATTAAGAAAACACTAAATTTAAATGAATTCAAAGAAAGACAAAAAAAATTTTTTAATGGAACTGTCCGCATGGGACCTTTTACAGCCGCATTTCCCACTCTTGATGTACAGAGATTGGTAAACAAAAGTGACCTCTGACAGGAAAAACAGCTGTGCACTTCTTACTATTGCACTGCAGCAAAATGCCCATAACATCCAGCCCCAAGGCAGATGGAATAACAATTCCCACCAGCTTTAATATTGTTGTTGACCACATAGCGATCGAGTCACAATGGTATCCACAACATCTGGTCTCAGAGGCCGTCAATTACAGGTGGCAGCTGCAGGTCATAAAGGGAAATTTGTGGAGCACAATTTTAACTTAGACTGTATCCCGGACATATGTCCTCCTTGTCAACATATGTGCAACACTATTAATGTTGAATTTTTTAATTAAGATCTCTAGTTAAATAGGTGGTGGGTGGAGTTTTCATACCTCAGAAATTTTTAAATGAGCTGAGGTGACCAGGTGTAACTAACTTTCCAGATTTCCGATGATGCAGCAGTGTACTGCTGGCATCATAAATGAAAGCCAATACTGCATTTGTGGGCACACTAAAGCGCTAATGCGCCTAGTAATTTAATTGTAAAAACTGCTTTTTACATTAGAAGCAAGTAGTTTTACATATTTTAACCTTCACAGAGATGTGTGTATTAATAGGTTTGCCTGAGACCCAGGTACAGTTGTGGGCAAAGACTCAAAATCTGACAGTGGCACTTTTTAAATATTACCCCAATTCCCCTAAAATGTTAAAGGAACAAAAGGTATTGCTGTAATTATTAATACTTCCTGTATCAGAAAAATCCCATATTTTACAAGAGCCACTGCAATAACTTAGTGGCAACATCAGTACTGTAATGCACTCTATGAAAATGAAGTCAGGATTTAAAGGGGAAAATCAGGAATTTGTGGCACCCTATTACTTTGAGCCCAAAACCGTGAAATACTGAGGAATTCAGTACAGTTGAGAGGTATTATTACTATACTAATTGCATCCTTGAAATAGTGAAGTTTTTAATTTTCTTTGCTAATCGCTCTTAATGTAATACATATCTCTGTTCAAATACAGCTTATCAGAGAGTAACACTCAATTCATATGTCCTCCTTACTAATGCTATAATTCTTTGAGGGAATGCAAACATTACTATTGTCCTACTGATAAAAATCCCAGCCGACTGTCAAATGATTTCTCTGCATCAAGACTCAGCAATAAAAAGTGTTGTTTTCTTGCAACTGGCTTCTCCATATGGATCATCATCGTTCTGTTACTGTGGTCAAATTGATCCATATCTGTAAAATGGTTGTAACATCTTTGCCATTCTCTTAGCTAATACAGGCAAACACTGTCATTACGGTTTAAAATTGAAATAGGTCTACATACAGCCAGATCTGAGGGGCTTTACCCTATTTGGGTAATATAGCCACCAAAGCTTTCTTCCAAGCTTCTGGTATCCTCTCCTCTTTTTAAAATATCATTAGACAAAGTCTTCCAGACCTTTATGAATCACTTCTTTCTTAACTTCCAAATTTCTACAGGAATACCATCTGTTCATGGAAACTTCCCTGCCAACTGATTATATATCAATGTTTTTATTTCACCCCTTCCCATCTTAGTTATTAATTACTGAGTCTCATCTTACTCTAACTTTGGTATAATTTCTCAAAGAGTATTTCCATTTGTGGAGTCTCATGATTCCCCATTCCTTTGCTTTCTACAATTTCTATAGCATTTTTAAAATATCTCCAATACCTCTATAAGATCTCTGGTTAATTTTATTATCATAGACTCGAAGTTTGACTACAACTCTCTGTGGTTTCTGTTGTAAAGTTTTTGCTCTGTAAGTTGTCAACAATAGTTGCTTAACAACACTGTCCAAATAATTTCTTATTTTCCCTTTAGTACTCTGCAGTTGCTCCTCTTCTGCAATACTGTAACTCTCTAAATAATCCCTAGTACTTATTTGTTATATGTCTTGCTCTCTTATTTCTACAATGTTTTAACCTCCATTTTCATTTTAACTCACTGATTAACTATCCTTTCTGAAATAATTTCCATCTTTCTTAACAACTCTCAAATCATTGTCAATACCCATTTTAATTAATAGCTGAATTTCTACTGACGCCAAAGATTTCAATAAAATGATTAAAAGAGACTACCTACTCTTTGCAGTTTTCTGTTAAACTCTGTCTCTTGCTTAACCCAGTAAGTGAATGAGGTAGGCTGAAGAAGCCATCTCAGTAATGCCAAATGTCAAACTGGTTTCAGCATTAGATGCAAATAAGGACTCCAGGTAGATAGAGCTAGAAGAAAACCCTAAATGATATAAATCATTAAATAGTAACAGACTTCTTAAACTTCTGTTTTGTATTTTGTCAGCAACAGGAGTACTCCAAAGATCTGCTATGTAACAAGTGAATGCTTGGAAGGTCCTATAAATATAGCTGACAATTTACAAGTGTGGAGTCACACAAGAAGAGCATAACAAGTGAATAAAACTGCTACTAAGTAGAATAATGCAGTACAACATCAATTTAAGAAGAGAATACATAAAATAAGAATAAAAACTATGAAATATGAGTCAATTTACCATCAGAATAACTGACTCTGTCCAGAAAAACAAATACATAAATATCAAAGACAGAAGACAAGCAACAATTACAGAAGTTTCAAGGAATGATGCAGCATCTTGCAAAGACTGTACCTAACACACTGGCTATAACTATGCCTCCAAGGAAGAAGCTACAGTAAGTTGTAGCCTAAGAATGGAGGTGTGGACAAGAAATGTATTTTTCAATGCTCAGAAAACTAGTTATAGAAGCAACAATGTTAAAAGACTATGATGTGAATAGTTAGTTTTGCTGTAATTTATACCAATCAAAATAGTACAGAACATGTTATACTACAACAGAAAAGGCTAACTGCCTATGGATCAAGTGAATTTACAAATGCACAATGCAGTTACATTCAAACAGAAAGGGAATAATTAGTAAAAGCGCATGAGAACATTTTTTTTCTTTTTTTATAGTAAAAAATTTCAGATAGAAACAGACCACCAACTCTTGTGAAGCATATTCAGAAAATGTTTGTACAAAGTACATTAGAATTTATAAAGAATGCTACTTATGAAAGTAGCAAATAAACTACACATGGTAGATCTACTGCATACAACATGTTTACCACAGAAGAATGAAAACCGCTCGAAGAACAAGAGATGACAGAACAAAAGAGTAAAATTCTAGAGTGTTCTGACAAGAAATGCACTTACTGAACAAAGTGAGAATGGGAGGCTGACCTGAACAAAAAACATTGGTAAGGAAAGAAATTAAACTTACTTTTATTTCAAGCAGATAAATTGTGCCCAAGACTTAGCATCAAAAATGGACAAAATAATGCTTTCCAATCAAATGAGATGGCAAATGCTTCAAAGGAAAGATGGATCACACACAGCAAGGATATAACATACTGTCGAGTTATATTGACTCAGACAGAATAAGTAGTACAAAAATAGTCATATGCAACTCATACCAGAACAATCCAGGGGAAGCAATTACAGTATACTCAGTACCAGACCACTCACAGAATTGAGTAGACACAGATTCAGTATAACAGAGTCATGTATCTTGCATGTAAAGATTAATCTTCCAAGTCACCTATACAGGTTAAGGCAATACAATTTTTATTTTTGAAACAGGGAATACCTGATGATAATGATCCACAATAAACAAAGTGGGAAATTCTGAAAATCTGTGCAAGAGTGGGAATTCAGACATTATATCAGGTTCATTGTATGCTCAACCTAATGTCTAAATAGAGAGAACTATTAAAGCACTATTTTTTGAGAAATAAGTCACACACACTAAGAATTATCATCTCACAATTATTTTGGAATGCAGGACTATTGCATTGTAGGGGCTCAAGGATCTCATCAGCTTACATGTTATTTTCTAGAAGACTGAAAAGCAAGTCACAATTACAACTACATTACTGGTATCAATACAAAATATATTAAACGCTAGAGAAAGATCAGCAGAGACAGAAATACAACTATGATAACAACTGCTGAAGACTACCACATAAAAAGTAAAAATAAAAAAAAAAAACCACTGTAAAGTCTGCAACCAGAAACTGAAGAAGATGGGAAAGCATCTGAACTAACGCCCCTTGCTATTTGTGGGGAAATGGAAATCTGTACACAAAGAATTGCAAACATCTGTACATAAGAAACGTGAAATTTTAAGGAAGATGAGCAAACAGAAACTTTATAACCAGTAATGTTTAAGGAAAATACAACAGAATTGCAATAATCAATAGTTACAAAGGGCGAGAAATGTCTTCAACTAATGCTGCAGTGTAGCAAGATGTGTCCCAAAAGGAGGTGCCTTAACAGTTTTAGATATTTTTCAACAGATTTCATAAATTTTCCTATTGTTCTAAAAGTAGGTATGCATAGAAAAAAATAATAATGGAATGGACTCGCTATGCATCATTGGCCATAGACGTCACATGAGCAAATTATATACGTCATAAACCAATCCATTGCTGGAACTGTGGGAGAAATCACTCTAAATATTGTTTTGTGCAGAGGAACATGCTCCTTTGCACCTCTCACATGAAGTACTTCACCCAACATACCCTTTTTACACAGTAACTTCACAGTCAGGCAACACTGGGGAAAAAGAAAGAAAACACATGGTGAGGACTAAACAAGGCTCACACAAATGCAATCTTACAGTGGAGCTGGCACACAAGTAAAACATTCTGTGAGTCAATGTTTTGATAAACATGTTTTATCCAGTGTCCTTGTGTGGAGTCTACATTTAACTACACACAGATCTCCAAAGTTGCTCTTCTTCCCCCTTTTTCTAACATATGTTATTGCATAAAAAGTTACTGTACCCTATTCTGATGACTTAAAGCTTGACAATTACTACAGTTTTAATACAGGATTAGAGTATGAATAATGATATAACAAACTCATGGGAGTTGGGTTAAGGTCACAGGGGTGCAGCCCAATTAATAACACATAATAGGAGCTTGTATATCATAGTATAACACATACAAGTTCATACATATTTCAAGGCCAACAAGTGCCATGACCATTCTCACCTTGGTAGTAACCTCCCCTCAGGCTGTACCTCCATTGTGCAAGAGGGTCATACAGTCAGTCCTGCAGTAAATCTGTGGATACCATCTAGTTTACAATTTAAAGGAAGACAGCAAGTCATTGCACTGCTTAACATGTCAAGGAAGTTTATTTCAGAGGTTTTGGAGGAAAGAGGTTAGATATCTGCCCTCCACTCTGTTTTATTCATCTGTAGATGAAGATTTAGGTCCCTAGTTCTATTGTCGGTGGAAATATAGAACTTGTGAAGAAACAGGAGGTCCAGAACAATAAAGTCTCTAGTGGAGTGGTAAGCGAGACAGAGATCTAAACTCAAAAATCTATAAGGCACTGAATAAAGGTATATAGTTTCCAGCCTCTCTTGGTAGCTCAGGAACTTTAAGCCTGTGATCTTTTTTGGTAGGGATCGTTGGGGTCTTTCTAAATGTTTGATATATTTAGTGAGATACATCCCAAAAAGGATGCTGTACTCAATAACTGGCTAGAACAATGCGGAGTATAATGGAGTGATTACCTCTCGAGAGCTTGATGATATTGCTTTGGCAATTAGCTGGACTAAATAAAAGGATTTCTTGCTAACCACTGCCACATGATGGTCAAAAGAAAGAGAACTATCAACCTAAATAACTAGATCACTAAATACATTTTCACTTTGTAGACAGTGTTGTCAAGATAGGATGATTAGGGGAGGAGTTCTCTACCAAAAGTGATGATACTA
The DNA here is from genome assembly GCF_019279795.1 of Protopterus annectens. Lineage (NCBI taxonomy): Eukaryota > Metazoa > Chordata > Ceratodontiformes > Protopteridae > Protopterus > Protopterus annectens. Next base: position 308,612,112 of record NC_056731.1, read on the forward strand.
CACTTTTTATCATTTAGTTTGAGCCCATTGTGAGTACACCACAAGGTTACCAGGGATAGTTCATTCTGGAGGACTTAGGTGTCACAAGGTGATAACACAAAAAAAACTGATACCAGAGATCTTGACTCTCTGCTTGGAAATTTGAGAAGTAAACAACAAAGGCAGGGTTCCAGCACTGAGCCGTGAAGGGTACCACTAGTCACTTTCATTCTTTCTAATGAGGCACCTGCAGCTTGCAATCTAGGATATCCGTCTTACCATATATGGATCGATATTTAAAGCATTTAGCTGTTGTATAATGCCAGCATGTGGAATGGTGACAAACAATTTGAACCAGATCAAAAAATGCTGAACGCACTGCATGGCCACCATCTACAGCCTCCATAACCCTTTTGAAGGAATGTAACAGACTGAAAAGCCAGGTCTACCATTCACAAAGCCAAACTGTTGTGGGTCAAAACTATCAAGATTCTTGATATCACAGCTGATGTCAGTTAAAATACATTCATGGCTTTGCAGACAAGGCTGACAGATCTGTAATAACCCAAGTAAGTTGTAAGCCTACCCTTATGTAGGGGCATCACCATTGCTGTGTGCCACTTACACAGGGCAAAACTTAAGAGAAATGTGCTTTGAAGAGCATGTTTAACACTATTAATTAAGCAACCATTTATATTGACAGCAGGGTTGTCTGATTTGTAAAGGGGCAGGTGGGGACAAAAAAAGGAGAGGAAAAAAAAAAAGGTCTTTAATGCGGAACATCAGCAGTTCAACGTTAAACAGAAGCGATTTTTTTATTGGCTCGTATACCGGTATATAGGCCAATAAAAAAAAAAACAAAGCAGAGGCTGTTTTGTCGGGATTTTAACCTTTAGTGTGGGATTCAGGATTGGGCTGCTGATCCCGGGACAGTCCCGTTCAAATAGGGACATCTAGCTAACTTTGGGCTCCTAAAAACAGAGGTGGCTAACTTCACGGCACCCATGCAAATGGAGAAAAGTTGCATGACCGCCATATCATACACCAATGCACTGTACAAACACGTACACAAATGCATGGATCTCACGTGTCTATATCACATTATCGTACGATGTAAATAGTGAACGCTATTTCATCGTACCGATAATATTGCAACAACAAAATATCGAACGGAACAGCATATTTTTTCCCAGGGAAAAAATGTGCTGCTCCATAAAAAAAATAAATAAATAAACTTCAACACAAATTTAAGTGGGGGGCTGTGCCCTCCACACCCCCCTACTTAAATATACCAACACCGAGATCACACCATAGTGGAGGAAATAGCAAAGTCCCGAAGATGGCCCACCAAATTTTTTCCCTGGGAAAAAATTTGATGTTCCTTGACTTCGCTATTTTGCCATTTCGACAGTATCGGATCGACTAAATAGCATTTGCTATTTAGTCCATTCAATAGCGTCATATACACCCGATCTCGCCATACCAATGCTCTCCTCAAAAAAAAAATGGAAGCTAATCTGGTGGTCCCCTGCCATAAACAAACTCTACAACAGAAGGAGGAAACTGATGTGGAATAAGGTGAAGTCCCAAGACTGGAAAGACTCGCTTATCGGCCTCAGCAAAAGGTTGAGATCCCTCATCATATCCTCTAAAGCTAGCTATGAAAAAAGAATTGCAGCAGATAGTAAAGATAACCAGAAGGCCTTCTATAGTTATGTAAAGAATCTCCACGGCAATACCAAGATTTGCTCTGAGCTACTGCACAATGGTATCTCCTATACCGAGCCAACAGATATTGCCAATATATTGGCAAATAGATTCGGTGCTACTTTACTCTTCTCCCCCCACCCCACCCCCACCCCAAGGACCAATCACAATACCAGTAGATTGCCAGGCTCCCAGTATTACTGCTGCACAGGTTAAAAAGTACAGTTTTGTACCTACCATAAATGTAGATGTTCGAAGATCCACATTGCTGCAGTCCTTACATATGGGTAGTCCGCTGTCCTCGGTCGGCCCGAATACCAAAGTATTAGGCTGACGTCGGTCAAGGCGCTTAAAACTGACATCAGGACGTCAGGGTACAAAAGCGCATGACCGACGTCATTTCCTCAGTCTTTTCTTGCCCCAGATGTCAGAAGGCCCTAACAAGACAGGCCAAAGCCAAAAACCAGCAAAACCCAACCAACCACCCGTGCACTAACCATATTTACAATATGTACAACACAAACCACACCACCACCTTCAACAACAGAGGGGAAGGAGGGAGGACTGCAGCAATGTGGATCTTGAACATCTACATTTATGGTAGGTACAAAACTGTACTATGTTCTTCATCTCACATTGCTGCAGTCCTTACATATGGGTAGAATCCCAAAGCAGAGGTAAGGGAGGATGGCAAAACTATAAAGCATTAGGAGCTGCCAACATGCCTTGTAAAATTGCAGTAGCAAATCCAGCCCTAGATTTAGAGTAAAGTGGAAGGTGGTAATGCTTACAGAAAGTATGCACTGAACTCCAAGTAGCTGCTTCCAAAATATCTTTAGTAGCCACCCCCCTTAAAAAAGCTGTAGAAGTGGCAGTAGCCCTAGTGGAATGAGGCCTAATCCCAGCTGGAATCTCCTTACCATGATGGGAATAACAGAAAGCAATACAAAAACCAATCCACTTAGAAATAGTTTGTTTTGAAACAGGATTGCCCTGAGAACCCAAAGCAAAAGAAACAAACAACTGCTGAGACTGCCTGAACCCTTTAGTTCTGCTCAAATAATATCGCAACTGTCTGTGAAGATCCAAAGTGTGCAAAATCTTTTCCCCTTTATTTTGGGGGTTTGCATAAAAAGTAGGCAAATGAATAGTTTGGTTTAAAGCCACACTAGAAACCACTTTAGGCATAAAAGAAGGGTTAATGCAAAGACACCCTATCCTTGTGGAAAATTAAGAAAGGCTCAACCGCCATAAGGGCCTGTAATTTAGAAACCCTTCTAGAGGTAATGGCCAACAAAAGCAGTCTTCCAAGATAAATATTTCAACTCTGCCGATGCTGCAGGCTCAAAAGGTTGTAGAGTGAGTTTCTCCAACACAAAATTGAGATCCCAAGCAGGAGTAGGAGCTCTCGTGGGGGTCTTATATTCTTTGCCCCTCTAAGGAATTGCTTAAACAAAGGCTGAGAAAATAATGGTGGGTCACAGTCATAGTGAGCAGAGATTGCTGCAGCATGAACCTTTATAGAGGAGAAGGACAAACCTTTGTCCAATAACTCAGTAAGGTATTGCACACTTAAATTAGGTTTAGAAACATCAAAGTCCTTTGCTGTACTCCAAAATAAAAATCTCCTCCATTTATCTGCGTAAACTTTCCTTGTACTAGGCCTTCTGGCCTCCAAAATAACATTCAAAACTTGTTGTGGAAGCTGAGACCCTCCAGGGTTTAAACCAGAATATGCCAGGCTGTCAGATGTAGAGAATGAAGTTCGACATTGAGTAAATGACCGTTCTCCTGAGACAGCAGGTGAGGAATCGAAGGCAAAGGCCATGGAGGCTCCTGTACCAGACTTCTCAGTAATGGGTACCAGTGCTGTCGAGGCCAATCTGGAGCTATTAAAATCATGTTTGGCTTGTCCTGTCAGACCTTCAGCAGTACCTTTGGGAGGAGAGGCAGAGGTGGAAAGGCATACACGTGAAGATTGCTCCAATTGAATGAGAGAGCATCCACTTTCCAAGCTGAGGGATGAAACCTTTTTGTGCAAAACTTTGGCAGCTGGTAATTTAGTGGAGAAGTGAACAGATCTATGTCTGGAGTTCCCCATAACACTGTCAACCTCTGGAATACATGAGGATCCAATTTCCACTCATGGGGATCCATAATTTGTCTGCTCAACACATCTGCTAAGGAGTTCTGTGCTCCTGGCAGAAACCTTGCCTGAAGATTTAGCTGTAAACTGAGAGCAGTCTCCCACAAAATCATTGCTTGTCTGCATAGAGGATAAGAATCGTTCCCCTTGCTTGTTGATGTACCACATGACAGTTGTGTTGTCTGTTTGAATCAACACCTGCCCTGGAAGAAGTAAATCCTTGAAAGCTATCAATGCAAATTGGACTGCTAACATCTCCTTCAAGTTGATATGTAGATGTTGAAGTCTGGCAGGCCACGTGTCTTGTATCCATTTTCCATTTAGATGAGCTCCCCAAGCTTTGTCTGAGGCATCTGTCGTTAAAATCTGACTCGCCTCTGGCCGGGTCACAGAGAGTCCCTTGTTTAGGTGACATTCCTGAGCCCACCACAAAAATTCCTTTTGAATGCAAGGTATTATTTGAATGACAGTGTCCAAATCTTGGCAGTGCTGTGTCCATACATTCTTGAGAAACCATTGTAGCTTCCTCATATGCAGTTTGGCATTGGGAAGTACCAGAATACAAGATGCCATGAACCCCAAGGCTTGAAGGACTGTCCTTGCAGTCAGCCTGGACTGATGAGACAACTGGTGGAAGTAAAGAGAAAGACTCTTTTGTTTGTCCGGGGACAAAAAGGCCATCTGGGATGCTGTATTCAGTCTCACACCCAGAAAGCACATGTCCTGAGAGGGTACTAGACTGGACTTTATTTCGTTCACAGAATACCCCAGGCATCTTAACACTGCCATCACATACTGTAAATGATGAAGAAGTTAGTCCTTTCTTGGGCCAGTATCAGGCAATCGTCCAAATAAGGATAGATCTGTATTCCTCTTAGCCTGAAGAAAGCTACCACTGGAGCCAGAACCTTCGTGAACACTCTGGGCAGTAGATAAGCCAAAGGGCAATGCAGAGAACTGATAATGTGAAGTCCCAGCCAGCAGATACTTCCTGCAACTGGGCCTGATAGGAACATGAAGGTAAGCCTCTTTGAGATCCAGAGTCACCATCCAGTGATCTTTGCCCAGCAGAGGTAAAAGCTGTTGTAACGTTAACATTTTGAACTTGGGAATGTCCAGATATGTGTTGAGGATGGATAAATCCAAAATTGGTCTCCACGTGTTTCCTTTCTTTGGTACTAGAAACAGGCGAGAATAAAATCCTAGGCCCACTTCTGGCAGAGGAACCATTTGTATGGCCCCTATTTGAAGTAGTAAAGAAATTTGCTTGAGCCTCTAGTCTTTGCTGAGGAGGAACGTCCGGCATGCCTTTGAAAGGAGGCAAGGTATGGAAATAAAACTTGTAACCCTGGTGTATGATATCCAATACCCATTTGTCTTGGGTAATCAACATCCAATTTTCCTTGAAGAGTGCTAACCTTCCTCCCAAAGGTGCTGCCAGGCAAGAAGGATCTGGCAGCTGAAAAGTAGGTCATTGGGCCTGTTTACGAAAGGACTGGCCCCTGCCCTCACCGAAGATTGTGCAGGTGAACTCCTGTTCTAGGCCTGAAAGAACTCTGAGCTCTGCCCCTACCACGTCTAGATCTACCCCTAGACTGAGAATCATAAGAAGGATACGTCCACCCCTTAGCAGGCCAATTCCTACTAAACTGGAGGCTGAACTTGCAAAAATCCTTAACAGCCTGCATAGACTTAGCCTTGTCTTCCATTTTCTTCAAGACTGATTCCACAGGTGAACCAAACAACACATCAGACTGCAAAGGAGCATCCAAAATCCTTGTCTTAACATGGTCAGATAAATTCTGAACCTTTAACCAGGCATGCCAAGAACTGAGCCAGTGGCAGCCACCCTAGACGAGGCCTGCACAGCATCAAAACCACACTGTAATGAATGCTTACCCACTTGTTCAGAGACATGCACCAAATCTTGCAACTCTTTACACTCAATGCCTTCAGAGCATCCACCTTAGACTTCAATTGAGAAAGAAGAAAGTTTTGATATTTCAACATATGAAACTGGCAATTCAAAGCCCTCATAGCTAAGGTAGAAGATGTATAGACCTTCTTTCCCCATCTATCCAAAGCTCTGGCTTCTTTATCTAGAGGAACCGGATTTTTACAACAGAGGCCTTGACACCCTTAGGTCCCTGACTAATAGTTTCTGGGTCCGCCCTAGGACTCTTATAAAGATATTTATGAGCCTCAGGCACCCTGTAATACCTATCCAGTTTAACAGGAGCAGGAGGCAGAGAATCAGGATTAAGTGAAGCCTCTGCAAACACATCTTCCACAACATCCAGAACAGGGGTATAGCCAAGGGCCTATGCTGGGGTAACAGCAAAAACTCCCTAAGCCTTTTCCTAGAATCAGAGAAGTCCTGACCTTCCCACTTAAAATGTTCCCTCATAGAATGAAGTGTCTCTGAAAAGAAAAATCCTCTGGAGGAGAAGCAGAAGGAGTGGAATCATCTGCATCAGAATCAGAATAAGGAGAATACTCCTGCAAGTCTTCAGCTGAAGACTCTGAAATATCGAAGCCTGCTCAAAACTTCCCAACTCTGGCTCCACCCTAGGCCTCTTATCAGGAGGGGCATAGAACCTCTAATCAGAGTAATTAAATCTTCTGCCATTTTAAGCATGTGCTTCTTAGGCACAGACCCTGCTGAACTAGGAGTGACACCAACAGAAGCTGAAACTGGCCTGCCTCTGGGAGAAGCCTTGGAAACAGAAGGAGAGGCCTAACCACCCTAGGAAGGGAGGGAGTACAGTAACTTGGGAAGCCCTTCAGCCTGACCTGCCTCCTGAGAGACCACCTCCTGTAAAATCAAAGTCTCCCCTGAGACTCCAGAGAAGTCTCCGTCGGAACCACGGTTCCACTGAAACCTCTAAAGAACCGGCGTCCGGACGACTCATCTTGCCTGGGTTTAACTGTTTTGTCTAGCGGGCGCCGGAGAATCCGACGGCATATTATAATTGCACCGCTTCCCAAAGACCAGCCTAGCACAATCCAACCTTCGCTTAATAGTGCGTTTATTGAACCTAGCACAAAGCGACACCCAACAACGTCGTGCTCAGGCCCCAAACAAGGAATACACAAAGAATGATAATCCCTATGCGGTATCTGTTTCCCACAAGAAATACAGTTATTCACTTTTTCTGACATCCGGTAAAACACTGAGGCAAGAAAAAACCAAAATAATCCCCAACGGTGTACTTAGCCAACTTGGATTCGGTCTGAAACTCCGAATTCGAAAAATTTCAGAACGCCGAACGGCACTTGCAACGCTGCTTCTGCATCGGACCATGCGGCAAAAAAGACTGAGGAAATAACGTCGGTCATGCGCTTTTGTACCCTGACGTCCTGATGTCAGTTTTAAGCGCCTTGACCGACGTCAGCCTAATACTTTGGTATTCGGGCCGACCGAGGACAGCGGACTACCCATATGTAAGGACTGCAGCAATGTGAGATGAAGAACATCAGCACTGTTCAAGGCCAAGAAAACAGTATCCCTGGCTGTGTTCTACATGAACTACAGAGTGAATTGGCACCTCACCTGTGTGTCCTGTTCAATCACAGCCTCACCTCAGGCTTTGTTCCGATTGAATGGCACACTGCTACAGTCATCCCTCTCCACAAAGGAGGAGCGACTACAGACCCAGGGAACTATCGCCCCATTAGCCTGACTAGTTTGATATGTAAAGCTATGGAGCACATCATCATGGACCTAATAAACAAGGATATAGGGAATCTCCAAACTCTGGATCCTACACAGTTTGGTTTTGTGAAGGGTAGATCATGCCTGCTCAACTTGGTTGGCTTCTTTGAGTCAGTCACCAGAGCTGTGAATGAAGGTAAGATGGTTCATACAGCCTACCTTGATCTGGCCAAGGCCTTTGATACCAAATCCCACTCAAGAATCCTAGAAAAACTTACTAAGCTAGGCATCAACCCCTATATCACTAGGTGGGTTGCACACTAGCTAACAGATAGAACCCACAGTGTGAAAGTAGCTGACTCCAAGTCAGACTGCCAACCAGTCACAAGTGGAGTCCTACAGGGTTCGGTCCTGGGTCCTCTACTGTTTGGTATCTACTTCTCTGAAGTCCAGGCCAACACGAAGGGATTCTGGCTGACAAAGTTTGCAGATGATTGCAAGTTGGGAGCTATTATTAACTCCCCAAGTGATGCTGACATCCTACAGAAAGGTCTCAATGAGACAACTGGGGTCAGAACCATGGCCTTAAGCTCAATGCCAAAAAATGTGTCATCATCCCCTTTGGGAAAAACCTGGTTCCCATGAATTACCACATTGATGGTAGTCCACTGAACACAGAAGGCGTTATAAGAGATCTGGGAACACAGATTGACAGCAACCTCTCTTTTGACCACCACATTGCCACTGTGGTCAGAAAGTCCTTCTATGTGGCACATCTCATTACTAAGGGTTTTGCATCTAGGAAGAGAGAGATCATTGTCTCCCTCTACTCTTCCCTCATTAGGCCAATCATCGAGTACAATGCCTCATTTGGCATGTACCTCACTATACACCTGCAACAACTAAAGAGGCCACAAAAGTACCTCACAAAGAGGATCTTAGGCCTTAAACACTTGTCCTATATGGACAGAGTCAAAAAATTCCAACTATTCCCTGTCTCATATCGCCTACTTAGAGACAATCTCTGCTTGACTTACAAACCCATGGCTGACCCAGCTCTGTTAGAAATGCTACATCTAAAGAAATCACAATCCCTCCGCACCACATGCTCCAGAGACCTCAACCTCACTACCACAATCAACAGAACATGCTGGAGGGACAGGTTCATATCCCAGAGACTGCCCATGCTATGGAATAGACTTCCCATACATGTCAAGCAGAGCACCTCACTGGTCCTCTTCAAGAGAAATCTTGATGAGTGGATGGGAAATAGAAAATTCACCCCAGTGGCTCTACTCGACAGAGGCACTAGGAACTAAGATTGGGTGGCATGATGCCAGGGTAATCCTATGGGCTAGGCTTGTAAAGGCTCCAGGGCCATTAGCCTAGTACAAACCTATGAACCATGATTCACAGCTCCCATGTAGAAAGTACTTTTGGTCTTGGTTAGCACTTTCTGTAAATGATCTTTTGAGATAACTGGGAAGTAAGGGATTCTGATATTTTGGAGCTTGTAACAGGAGTGAAGTTGGCATTAAATTTGTTCACAAGGATACTAGCAATTTCAGTTCGGTCAGAACAGCAGGCACCACTACATATAAATTGTGATCAATGCAGGGTAAGGTTTTTAGTTTTCTAACATAGCCAAAGAAGGATTTACAATTATCTTTGGATTCAGAGACCAGCCAAATTGTATGGTTCCTTTAGTGGACCTAATAGCGTTCTTCATTTTTTTAATAGTTTTGGTATCATCCCTCAGAAGGTGGCTTGTGGATTAACTACATCATTTAAGAATTTTCACAGTTTTGCTGTCTTGTTTGCTTATGGCAGTGTAACACCAATGTTGTTTTTGAACTTCCTGTTTTACTTGGGTTTTTGTAGGGACTAGTAGTTCTATGCATTTTTTTAATGACTGTAAAATTCCTTAGTCAAGCTTGCTGCTTTATTAAGGTCAGGAGAGGTGAAGTCAAATGTGAATTTTGATATTTTGTCAAACAGCAGGTTGACACTGGCATGTTTGCTGCCTTAGGTTAAATTAATTTTATCATGCAAACGTAATAATACTTTTTGCTTTCGTTACTTTCTAAAATAACATTACATTTTCCGATGTGTTTATATGTGAGCAAGTGCAAATTGCAAGACCTCCCCCGTAGAATATACATAATGGAGCTAAAGAAGCTTATCCACAAGTAGCTGCAACTGTTATAACAACCAGTAGTGAATAAATAACTATATTTTAAATGAGTACTCAGTTTTCAAATTATGTTAGTCTGTTTTACTCACTAAGTTGCTGAGAAGGATGTTATTTTTAGTACATTTCTGATTTTATCCATAAGTTTATATTTTGTAGTACTAACAGTACTGCACTGCTAAAAACTTAGTTGTATAATGGACTCGAGTACAGTGAACATGTTCAAAGTAATAACTATTTTATTTGGCAAAGATATTGCCTTCGGTATGACAAATACATAATGGTCACATAAAAACTGTTTTAACAGGGTCCAGAAACATTTGTTTCTTTGCATCCTAATATTCGTTCTGGGAATGTGCAGTTTTTCTTTCTTTCTTTCTTTTTTAAGATAGAAGATAGGGATTCTTTCACTTTCTGTAATAGTAGATTAGTGAGAAAAGGAACATGTTGGCTGTTTTTACCAAATTAAACAACAGTTACTACAGTGGTGTAAGTCTACTTTTGCTGAAGAGAATTTAGTCACGAGTTACTTGGAATTAATCCTATGGATAGCCTGTTGTTTTCTGGGAGGAGATGGCCACCAGGTTTCAAAAACACAGCACTTTATAACAACTTGATGTGTAGATGAACAATGTTTGAGGTACACATTGTATAAGTAATTAGTAAAATTAATTTAGTAAAAAAGATCAATGATCCTAATCAGTATGCCATGCCTTGAGGCCTTCTGGATTAGAACTCTTTTTTGATATCAGCCTCAGTTTGCCTCTATCATATAAATCAGTACTGGTCTGCATGGACTGGAACAGGAAGCACAAATGAATTTCTGTATACCTGAAGAGAAGCTATGTTTATGGCTTATATTTACCACAAATATGTATCTTTTAAAGCAAGATAACATAATACCATTGTTTGAGGATTGAAAACAGAGGTAATCTAGAAAGCTCGAGTCAGGTCTGGCATCCCACCTGTGACCCAGAAGGTGATAGGATTAACGAGAAAGACCACAAAGAGTTAGTCCAGATAAGATTACATATGCTCGCAAATCGATGAGACTTGATGCCCTGCCTGTGACAGGAATAAAGATGCTTTGTTGAAGTTTCAAGTAGTTTACTCAGTTAAGTAGATAGATGGACGAGTATTCTTGTTCTAATGAAGCCAAGTGTCTTGTTTGAGGACTGAGGAAATTAAGGTATCTTTCCAAGTGGGTAGCGGATATCAACATGGAAGCACCTTGTTAATTACCTTAAAGAGTACAGCTAAAAATGCAGAAAGAAACAATGTGTAACTCAAGTGGGAGACCACATTACGCAGAACTCTTCAGAGTTTTATTAGGTTCTTCATCTCTACTAAATAAGGCTAGCAATCATTTGGCATACTAAAGCGATGCACCTGGCATTATACATTTACACCTACATAAAGGCCATTATCCATATTTGAGAACATGAAATAAGTGGGCAGAAGTGAAGCTGTGGAGCCTTTAGAATTTGGCCAAAAAACACGCTGATTTGAGAGAGCTTGCACATAAGTGACTCAGATACTATTGACTACTGATGAGGGTTGTCTATGGGACAGGAGCATTTTGCAAATGCTGTGTTGGACATTTTTAGGTATTGGCAAGATAACAGCCATTATTCTTTCAATATGTATAAAACCAGAAGTATGAGAGTGGGTTTAAAGGCACAAGTTAATGGCTTATCTATGTGACTTGAGGAGTTTTGAATGAATTTCAAGTGCAGAGTGTCAAAATTAATAGGTGCTCTAGGTGCATGTTTCAAAAGAGTATCATATGCAGGAACAGTAGAAATGAGATGAAACTGGACTTGATAAGTGCTGTTGTATATGGCAGTATTGAAGAAGTAGTGGTAATATGAGGGGGATGTAATTAGGGAGCTGAAGTTATCCATATCAGTGGATGTGCTGTCTTAATGTATATGGCAAATGGATAGAAAGGAGAAGGTGTTTTTTTTTTTTTGCAGCCAAGTATCTTTGTGATTTCTGACCAGCAGTTTATCTGGAGTGACATACATACAGTGTTGTTGACATACTATGTTGACTTAGCTGAATTAACTGCTTTTCAAGCACTGTATCTCTGCAAAGTACTACTATGTTGTGTTGAGCTATTAGTAGCTTCCTGTAAGTGCCATGGTCTTGTCACCCTTAACATTCTCATGATAACTTATCAGTAGTCATAGCATCCAGCTTCCTGTGTGCAGCACTGTGTTTAACAAAGGCAACATAGAAAACAGTCTTACCCATTCTTCTTATGTGGGCCTTTGGTGTCTTATCCCACTACACCATTGCATGCTTGGATATTATTAATAGGTCAAGGCAGAATGTATTTTGGAGCAACCACCCAAATATTCACATATTCTGTCATGGATTCTGACTGTAAGGTGGGTAATATATGTATTCTTATGAAAGGTGACATTAAGCTCTACCATTGTTATCCCAATGGGAACTGCATTGTTATATTCTCAAATTTATGATAAACAATGCATAAAACACATCCTTGCATGTGGATTATAACTCACATACCTCTATTATTTATTGGGCATTTATTTGTTTTGATTACAGGGAATATTCACTGGGTTGAGGACCAGTTTCAAATCTCCGGAATATACTAGTAATAATTTAAAGAGTGTACTAAACTAACAATTATAAATTCTCTGCATTTGTTTCACAATATGGCATGGATATATAGATACTGGGTAGCCATAGTTTCATTTCAATAAATAGGCAAGTTAAAAAAAATTCAAGTCAGGTTGGGAGCATTTATATTGGGTACTTGGAGATTTCAATTCCATATGAGATATTCATTCTGTATGTGTTTGACATTTTTAAGCAAAAATGTGGTACTATAGTGGTATACTCGGTAGAATTTTTATCAACGATTCAGTTCAAGTTATCCTTTGAGTTGTAAGCTCCTACTTTTCCTTTTGACATTTCTGTTGTGATATCTGTCTTACATGTACAGTCTTTTACTGCTAACATTTAAGAGAATGTGTTTTCTGAAAGCAGATAGGTCTCTGGTGTATTTAATGTTAGGAAGGGGCATATTCAAGGAATGGTGCACCAAATTCCGTATAAGGGAGTCTCTACAGGAACTGGGTTGATGGAGTTCTGCCCTCCTCTTCATAGAAGCCTGGAGTGGAAGAAATAAGGAACTGGTGAGGAGAGTTTAGGGTGCAGGAATTTAAAGGCATTATGAGCCTGTACTTTAAGAATGGCCAAGCAAAGGACAGATGAGTCTTGCTACTTTCTGATAAAATATATTTCAGCTACCAGCTCAGTTAATAACCCAGGTAGTGTGTTCATATAAAGAGCAGCTTGGAAGACAGGATAAGGTTACTAATTAGTTCTGGAGAAGAAAATGAAGAATATAGCCTTGAGTTCCTGGTAGTCGTCTGTACTATTTTACTTTTGAGTTTGTTTGTTGTCAGAAGTCTGGTCTACAATGACTCAAACATTTTAGTTCTTGAAGTGCAGGGAATGTCTTCATCACTGCTTGTGTTAACTAACATGGTGAAGGAGCAAATATTTTGGTAATAGCTGCTACATATTTGAAATGTGTTGCGTTTATTTCTTATTTTCTTTTTATAAATACATTTAAAATAAGATGTGATTACCTTGTAAAAGGAATAAAGTACTATCTAGATGCCAGCTGACCTGAATTCAACTAGCTGACCTCATAGGTAGGAAGGATGGGGAATGCTCATCCTTGGGGACGCCATGGTTCCAACTCAGACTGAGATGTTGATTTGAGATCAGAGCCTTGGCTGGGGAGCAGATGCCTGTTATGATGTACTGGTGTCAGGAGGAGGTGGGCCTGGCCACCCAAGCTGGTAATGGTTGCCCCTTTCAGCGCACATAGGAGATCAAGCCAAAGTGTATAAGGGGGCGAAGGTGATACATGCTCTTACTTCAAAAACAGAGGTAGGGTTGGGCCACAAAATTGAAAAGACTGTCATTGCCAGGATGGTACCAAGGGAATAAAGCACTTTCATGGCTGCCTGGATGACGGGAGCCCCTCAGGTAGTGTATGCCTGCTGGAGGAGAGAATTGATCATTGGCAACCGGGGGTGGGGCAAAAATTATATTAAAGACCAATTCATGACGCTGTTTTCCCTTGAATTAAGAAAGTTAATTGCTTTGCAGAAGAGCTTAGTAAGGCTGAATCATCTGCATACTGAATAAAGGAGAAGTCTTCACAGTTAGTCAGGGTTTGACCTAAATGGTAAAGAGCAACAGCAAAAGAATAGAACTTTTTGTCACTTTTACAACGGAAAGAGAGCTTACATCCCTGTCTTACCTCAAATGATCATCCAGGTAGGTAACTTTAAATCCCTGGAGGACAGTCTAAACAGGCAAGATTTGCTACCCTGTGTATTTGTTTAGAGAGGCTTATAGTACCACAGGCTTTTGACAACTCTAAGAATAGTCTTGACATCATTTACATATTGTTTATTTTTTTCTCTAATATATTCATATGAGGTTAGTAGTACAATGCTGACTGTGAAGCCCTTTCTAAGGATGTGCTGGGGGAAGTACAGGACACTTTGGGCCTTGGAGTAGGCTGTCAACTGCTGACGGATGACATGGTTGGGGACTTTGGCCATGAAGTTCTGGATTGTGATAGATAGTTGCTGTTGGGTTTTAATGATATGCCTCCTTTGTGAAGGAGTATGGAATGTGAAACAATACATAATGTAGGAACCCAAGAGCCATACCTTACATGATACTCATGTTTATTACGATGATCAAGCAGGGAATGCCAATTCAGGATACAGCAGTTTTACACATTTTAGAGTTAAGCCATCTGAACCCAGTAAGCAATGTCTTCTCATTTCTTTATGATCAGCCAATCTCTGGTTTCTAATTATTTTGACTTGATAATACCTCATGCTGTATGTATTTCTGGATGATCAAGAAGTTGGAATGCATTCTGGTAAAATTCACCAGAAAGATGTGGCAAAAAGCTGATTTAGAGAAAATGCCTACATATACTGATTTTATTTCCTTTTTTTATACATTTTTGTGAATTTTTCAAGGGTGATCTAATCAAGGCATTTAGTAGCCTACATAGTATTATTAAGGTTGCTAATCAGAGCTTAATTTGTAACATCCACCATCTTGGCACACAGTGACAACTTGCTTTTACATGCTGATAACTAGCACAAGAGAGAACAGCAGAGTATTTTGTATACAGCTGTGATGTGGAACTTGTTTCTAAGGGAAGAAGTGTCATCTACA